>NC_048894.1:30776578-30988685 GCF_011077185.1 Oxyura jamaicensis
GAGAGGAGAGGAGAGGAGAGGAGAGGAGAGGAGAGGAGAGGAGAGGAGAGGAGAGGAGAGGAGAAATCTTCCTTGCAGTCTTTCTGCAAATGCATACAATAGAAGTCATT
This sequence comes from Oxyura jamaicensis, assembly GCF_011077185.1. NCBI lineage: Eukaryota > Metazoa > Chordata > Aves > Anseriformes > Anatidae > Oxyura > Oxyura jamaicensis. The sequence continues at coordinate 30,776,689 of NC_048894.1, forward strand.
GAAAAGCCTCTCAGAATTTTGCAGTACTGGACAGTAAATCAATGTAATCTGCATTTCTGCAGTAGCAGGAAACTTTCCAAATGATCGCTATAAATGGAGCACATGTTTTACGTATAGGTTACTATTTTTGGCAGTCCATCAAACCCCTTTGATCTGTAGACAGTGGGGTTTCATCCAGCCAGCAGGACAAGAATAAAAGGCCCATGTTCTGCCTGTGCCAAGATCTACTCAGAGCAGGAGATGGGGAGCCAGTTATGGTCACAAAACTCGGTGTTTTCTCCTGTGTCAGCCTGAGCCACAGCTCTTAGATGAGCTTATGCAGTTCAAGTACATCCTAACTAATCCCATCTTATTTCAGTCTCTGAGATGTGCCCGCTAAGAACCAAAAGTGCTCTGTTTTGCTTCTGTGGATCCCTCCATCACTCCCTGTGCCAGCAGAGGGAGAAGAAGAATTGGCACAAGAGCTTTTCATGCCACTTGCATGGGCTGGAAGTCTCCCTACAAAGGCAGAAACCCCTGGGGCCAGTTAAGCCAGTGCTCTGCACCACCTGCACAATAGAAAGTGACAAAAAGCAGTGGAGAGAGCCTGGTCCAGGAGCCCTTGAAATGGAAAAAGGCAAATGATAGGAAAAAAATAATAATAATAATAATAATAATAAAAAATAAGCAGATCACTTCCTGACTGCAACAGAGCTAAGCTTCAAAAGACCGATGAAGCCCTCAGTGGTGCTGACCAGGACAGAGCATGGAACGTATGAGTGTCCTCCCTCTGCTCTGGTTCCTCACCAAAGACGATGTCAAGATTCATGTCTCTCTTTCTGAACAGTTCTTGGAGTTTAAACTCCCAGATCTCAGTCTATTACAGACCCTGTACAAAGGAGAGAGTGGCAAAGAGAAGTATTTTGCCACGTGTGAAAAATGCACTATGGGACATGAGTAACCAATATTCATGATTCCGTTGCTTTCAAAGTTGATCCTGACAATAGGGAGAAGCCAGTGATGGCAAAAAGAATTACAAATATCTAATTTGTGCACTACAGTCTTTTTTTTTTTTTTTTTAATCTGAAATTCATTACACCCCTGGTATATATATTAAATACACTTTCATTACTCCATCATCAAAGCACGCAAATCTTAAAACCCCTCTGCTGTTCTGAGTGACATATTTCAGGAATAACTACTCAGAAAAAACTGCTGTAGATGTGTCTGGCTGCTGAACATGAAAGTATGGGTGCTGCTGACTGCCTGGCAGCTGGCCCAGCATTTAACCCTGCTGTTTTGAAATGTCGTAAAATAAGCACAATTTAATCTTTTGAAACCTTTTGGTCAGTGACTGTGATTTCCGCAAAAAATGACTTCAAAGGAAAGACAGGCACCTTTGTTGATGCCTTTTTAAGCAGTCATGAGTTCCAAATTATTTTAAAAAAGGGAAGCAGAAACCTCAAAGTGTGTAACACCTCCTCAGGATTAGATGCTGAAGCAATATGTAAACTGGGCTGTAAAAATCGATCCTCCACTAGCGACGTGGCTCAGAATGATATAATTAAAAGATAATGACAATGGAAAAAGAATATCATCATAGACTAATAGGCTCCTCCTGACACATAAATGCCTCAGCAAAGCCCCCATTTTAATGAAAAAATACCACTAAGAAGCCAAGTCATTTTATTTTCAAAGCAGGATGCGTTGAAAATCTTCTATTTCTGTTGCTATATGTCTATTTTGCCAAATGTCTGACAGAGTTAACGCTTTCACCTTGCAGTGTTCATACAATGCACAGCATTTGTCTGTGCCTTGAATGCACTGTGTTCTACCTCTACAAAAGTACAGCCTACTTTTGCAAATAGTGTTCCTTTTTTGTTAATAAGTTTCAATCTTAATATAAACTGAAGGTTTTCTTTCTGAACTTTTATGGAGGAAAAAAAATATATATCCAGATTTAGTCATTTGACACAAATTTCATTCAAACTGATGGAGGGAATGTGAGCATAAGAGAGAAAAAGAGGCATGTGAAGATACCTTGAAAAATTAAATGTATTTGCAATTTAGATTGAATCTTTCTTTTGACTTCATTAATAATTAAAAAATAAAAATAAATAAATAAATAAATAATAAGTAGCCTTTCTTTTGTTCTCTGTTTTGTTTTGGAAGTAATGCCTCTAGGCATTTTACTATTAAAAGATAGTGATATGAAGAGCATTTGATCCATCAGTGTGTGCTAAGATGCTCTAAAAACATCTACCAGATGCGGTCCTCAAAAGTCCCAGGCATCTTTTGCTTAGTTCCTGGCTTTAGAACAGTCTGAGGAAAGACATAACTGATGAGCTGCTCAGACCAGGCTGATCTGGACACGATTTGGACAACTATTGTCACCTACAGAACTTAAAAATTGAAAAGGGAGGTGCCTTGCAAGACTAGGCGCCTCCAGGATTAGGCAGCAGCCAAGCATGGGTTTCTGGAGAGCACTTTTGGAGACTGTTCCACCTACATCCTGCCTTAGGTGCCTAAGTCCTTTACTGGAGCTAGCCAAAAAGGCTGGATTGCCATTGAAGTCAAGAGAAGGATTTACATTAATTTAAGTGGATTGGTTCAGGCCTTAAAATGAGAACCATGTGTGCATCCTTATGAAGAATCTGGTCCCTTCTGTTTATGCATTGTGACTTCTTGCTATATTGAACCATTCACATGCACTAATCCACAAATACTATGCCAAAAGAAGTTTCGGAGTGTAAGAAAGTTTTGGACTTTTGTGTCCATAGCCTATGATGTTCTCAGTAGTTGTGGTAGCATGGCAGTCACCCTGGCTAACAGGCCAGTCAAGCCACATATGCCACTCAGGTCATACATAACCTCTAATTGTATTACTAATTTGGCTCATCAGTACTTTTCCATGGAGCTGAACGAAAAGGAGGGCATATGGAATAGAGAAGCAGGAAAACTAATGAATAAGAGAATATAACTTTCAGGGTTCTGGCAATGTTTTCACATCCATTTTTTGCTCCACTCCCCTGAGGTCACAAAAGCAAATGGCATATTCATTTCCTTCCATCTGTGCTATTCTGAACAGCAAACGGGAACTAATATCTAAACTTTCCTAATAAGTAGGAGTGGGAGGAGAGCTGGGTAATAATTAGCTACTGGCTAGCGATGCCTTATATATTATGTGACTCTCAGAGAGACGTTCATTGTAGACATATTTTTCTCCTTCCTTTTCCCATTTTGCAGCACTATGACCCTTTAAATTAAAAAAAAAATGTCCCTATTCTACACATCCCACATGAAGCACAGGAGCAGACCTGTGCAGAGCCAGACCAGTGCTGTCCCGTTTTGCTATAAAATGCCTGCAGTCCCTTGCAAACACCGGGCCAGGGTGGCTCGCCAGGAAGCACTGGTGGTGTGGGATGCGTGGTGATGGCCCCCCTTCCCAGGGGAGCCACCTCAGCCCCAGCTGCAGCTGCCTCCCCCCGAGCTGGCTCAGCAGGAGGGGGCGGCTGGCAAGGCCTTCCTGCCTCTGTGCCGGCCCAGCAGCTCGCTCCCCCCACCCCAGGCTGCAGAAACCTGAATTTAGTGACCTGGCGATGCAGCAAATAAATAAATGAATGGAGCTGGAGAGCTTTCTGGAGAGGGCTGTGGGCCGTGCTTCCCCAAGTGGAGGGGAGGAAAAGCACTCCTGTAGGCGTCTGGCTAGCTGGGTTCCTGTCAGAATAATGATTTCCATGTTACCATGATTTCACCAAGCAGCATGCTGGAGCACCTAGGGTCTTGGTAGGCAATTTTTTACAGCCATGAATGTAAATAAGGCATTTATTTAAATAAACCCCCACTTACACAGAGAAAATTTAAGCTACAAAGAAGCTGCATGCATCGCCTCCTTAGTTTGTGCAGTAGCAAGCAGGACAGGCTCTGACCTAGACTGGGACAGCACTGACAAAGATTTTCATTTTAAAATGGGGCTCGTGTACAATGATTCTACCACTGGTTAACCTTTAGGAAGACAGCTAAATACTTTGGTTCCCAGTCTGTAAAATGGGTGTAAAAATAATGCCCTTAACAAATGAACCAGAAATGATGCCTACATGATTTGAAAGCATACACTGAGCTGGAAGCAGATTTCTGCATCTGCACAATTATGAGGGAAGAAAAAAAAAAAAAAAAAAAAAAAAAAACTGAATTACTGAAATATTTATTTAACTAAAAGTCTTCTGAGAAGCAGCATTGTACTTATCTCATCTTGAAAGATTTCATGTGAGAGACTATTTACATTTTTTTATGCTTCAGTTAGTTTGTTTTCCAAAATACAAAGTCATTCCAAGCCAGAGAACCAGGATGCTCTTTTTTTAAGAGAACAGAAATAGAAAGTTTTGGTCAATGACAAATTCTTCCAGAGTTTTCATGGAGAATAATAATAATAATAATAATAATAATAATAAAGTGCACCCCAACCTTTTTCTGTGGGAAGTTTCATTTTCAACCAACTGGCATTTCTACAAAGATCCATTTCATTATAGGTTTTCTACCTCTCTGGATCCAGTAGTACTACTTTGCACCTGGGCACTGCCAAACCTCTGCTGAGCTTTACTCAGTGATCTGAAGTCAACTAGGAGGTTCTTTTTGGCTCTTTGAGTTTCTGTCTGATCCCTAGGAAATGGCAACATACCACTATGGAAGATCCTGCCTGAGTTTAAAGTAAGGGTGGTTCCTGCCTTAGGCTAGGCCACTTTTTTTTTTTTTTTTTTTTTTTTTTTTTTTTTTTTAATTTTAAAAACATTTCCCCTTTAGTTTCATGGTAAAAGGTATTTTCAATATTTTACAAGAAAATACTGAATGTCCTTATTAGCTTTAGGCCATAAATGCCACAAAACAGATTTAAAAACTGGAATAAACCCAACATAAATGCTTACTATTGGTGAATATAAGGGCATACAAAACAGGGCAGTAAAGTCACTATACAATATCAGAAAAACCATTAAAAAAATCTGGAAAAGCATCAAGATGGCTGGCCTCTTTGTAGTTTCAGCACAAAAATTGAGCCTTATTTCTAAATATTTTCCCTAGTGGGAAATAACAGCTTGAAAATAATCCCAGATGTATTCATTTGTGTAACATTTTGCTGCTTGCAACATATAGGCATGGAAAAATTATTGAAGGTTTCAATTCTGGACTTGTATTTTAAAAATGTCAAGCTTTTGAAAAACAGCATCATTTTTCCTTAAAAGCTATTCATTTACCTGGAATGTTGGCCAGCAGGCCTACATTATGGACTTGGTTTAGTTAAGATTGAAAAACTGCCCAAAGGCAAAGGAGAAGTAGGCAATTTTTTGTGGCTCAGACTATATACTAGCACAAAATACAGCTGAGTTTATTTTTGCACTGGCATATAAAAGATTTTTGCAACTATGGGATCTTAAAAGTGATCAAAAGCTATCTGAGGTTTTTAAAAGGCTCAAGGGTTGTTTTTTGTTGGTGGTGTTTTTTTTGTTGTTTTTTTTTTTCTGTTGTCTTCTCACAACCAAAATCTGTATCCTGAGGTACACACAATTAGAAAGCCCTTGTTAACTGGCTACTGAAAACAATAAAAATCTCAGCCCATAAGTAATAATTTCCAAAGAAGAGCAGATGAAAGTATGTTTCTCTTTGGTCTACAAAACAAGTTGTTTCCTAAAATGTTCCCATTTTCGGTGGGTAGATATATATATTAAAAAAAAAAAAAAAAAAACTGCACACACTCATAGCTGCAGGAAGTTGTCTTGCTAAAGGAATCACAGCTTTCATTTGTATTGTACAATCTAGACAACCACCTTGAAAAGCCATTTGTCTGGTTAGTATTTACAGCCCAGTGTTTTCTGTGACCCATTTTCTATGATATACAGTAAAAGATGTTAGCCTAATATAGTTGGCTATAAATCATTTTAACAGGTTGGACTTTTTTTTTTTTACTTTTCTGTTGTTGTTTTTTTGTGTTTTTGTTGTTGTTGTTTGTTTGTTTGTTTGTTTTTCCTTCTGTGTCTATGGAGTCCCTTTCCTGGGGAATATTCTTGGGAAAAAAAGAATCAGTGGAAACTCAAGGAACGAAATTATTACAGAGCCAAAGAAGACATGGATGTGTGAACAGGTATAGTGAACAAACCAGTGCACATCAACCCCATAGTGCTAGGTGAAATGCCTGTACTATTGAAGGAGTAACCAGTACAAAAAGCCAAGCATGTGTTCAGCTAGCCAGCTCCAGAAACAGATAGGCTATTGCTGTGTCAATGTGATACTCTAAGTTCATTTAGTGTGGACATAGTGCCATATGGCCAGAGCTCCACTGTTTCACACAAGTTTCTTTGCACAGTGCCACTGTCCCGCCAGCTTGCCTGGATCCTGCCTGAGAAAGTCCCAGTGCAAAGACCCTGGACAATGCAGAGCATCTACATCTACAAGGAGCATGGTGAACCAGGGCCATATCGTCTATCCTGCTCCCACAGGAATCATTGCTGAAAACTCTGGCTTTCTATTTGAGAAGAATTAAGTCTTTAGAGAGTACCATGTAGGGTACTCTTCAGGAAATGATTACACTACATGGATGACAAAATTTGGCTGGCTGGTTATTTTACGGAAAGTGGTCCTTTTCTGTCTGGGACAGCATCTGCTGTTACATTTGCACTCTTCCTCAAATGCAGACGTTCCAACAACCTGAGTTTAGCTAGAATGACTCAGAGAGTTTGTGGGCTTTTGGCTCATGTCAGCTTTCCTCTGACAGAATGAATGCCCAGGGTACATACTGGAATATGGTCCATGTGCTGGTGGGAAGTGCTGTAAGTGATGTTTTTGTCTTTCTTCTTTGCTAGATCTAATACCTCTTTAATGACAGTAAAAAAGCTATTTCTTGGATTCCTCACACTGCCCTCTGCATCAGTGAGGAATTAGTAGCTACTCTGTAGCTCAGCAGTACTAGTAGCTGCTGGTAACAGTGGCTCAGCCATACCTATTTCTTGCCCACATGCTTCAAGAAAGATAGGTCAATCAGTCAAAGTGGGAAAATTAAGATCAGGGACAGAGCTCCTGTACCCATAATACGTTTTATACTCTTGAAATCTCCATCAGCATACAGCCAGAGGGGGAAAGAATGCTGAAAAAAATATATACATATAATAATAACTCAGACTAGCAGAGAAGTCCTATGTGATGCCCAGGGCAACAATCAGGCCACACAGTTGAGATGTGTAAAAAAGCTGGGTGACCATGGCTCCCAGCTGCAGGTAATTAGCATATCTGAAAAGTCAGATGAATAAATATGTCTTACTGCAATTTAAAGAAAGGGAATTTGTATAGACATCATTGTTGTCCCCCTGCAGACCAGTTGCAGATGTCTTGGCAGAACAGGAGAAATCAGATATGCGGCCTCTGGTTATATGCTAAGTATAACTTGTTTTACTTACGCAAACAAATAAATCTTGGAAAAGAGATAATCAAACAACATGCTAGCAATTCCCTTGTACAGGAATCTCAGCTCATCACTAACACCAGAATTACAAGAAACAATTTCACCTGAAGAGCATATTTTAATGAGATCTAGACTAATAGCAGACTTGCCTTCTGATAACGCAGCTCCCTCTCCACACAACTGTGTATAACCCAAATTTAAAAAATTAGTATGTCTTCCCATGAATTAATATTTATCTCCATGTTTAAATTAAAAAATAAAAAATAAATAAAAAAATAATTCTGGAAGACTGAAATGGCACAACCTGGTGAAACCTACCACACAGTATGAATGGTTGCATGTTAGCGTGCATAAAGTTACTTTTGTTGTTTGAAGTTTTGTTCAGCAGCCTGGTGTATGACCATAAAACATTTTAAGAGAAAAATCTTAATTATCGTAATTAGCCAGTGCTTCCCCTCCCCCCCCCCCCCCCCCCATTCTGTTGTGGAAGCTTGCTTTAAAGACAACTGTAGATAGGTGCGTGGATTCAGATACTTCATTCAGAAATTACCAGAGTAAATCAAGTTGTATATGAGACTCACCTCACTCTAATTTATAGTTCAGCTCAGACCATTGAACTTGCAAGTAAAATTTATTGGGGAAGAGCAATAAATTAAATTGGATAGAAACATAATTTTAGTCCTCCAGTTACTTGTACAGTTCGATTTAGCACATAAAAAATGGAGTATAATACTAACTTGTTAATAAAATGTGCACAGCGCTGACATGTAAAAACAGTTTTATAATTGGTTGGTTCACTCTGTTAGCCTTGTTGACAACACTAAATTTTCAAAACCCTACGTTGGTAACATTGAGCTAACATTATAAATGCAGAAAGCTCATAAATGCATACAACAGAAATTCATTTGGCCTTTGATTTTTGGGGGGTGTCTTTAAAGTGAAAACTGTAAAATTACCACATAATAAAAGCCAGTACACTGAACACTAATTGCCCATTTATAAAATGTTCTTTCCCTCCAATCACATAGGTGTGAGGCATAAACTTCTTGGGATTTACAGAGCTGCAATTTATACTTTCAGTCCTGTTTCTCTCTACTGCATTTCATCTTAAGCTTATAAAAGAAGAGCTGGATTTTATTAATCTGCATCAGCATTCATTGGACATTAAATCTATGAAGATCCCTACAGGGTTTTAATTGTGGCTGAATTGCCAACAATAATTGGGCCTCTTACTAACCACAGAGAGCAGCCCACCCTCGCTGCCGGGCACGGCTGCTAGCTCCAACACCAGCCATGATAGCCCACTTTGTCAGCTGCCCGAAGGGAAGTTGTCAAGTCTGGGACCCTGCTGCTTTATTCCTATAACTATGTTTTAGAAACACCTCACAAGTGGAATTGTGGTTGCCTCATCCAGAAAATGTGGAAAGGATTAATGTGGCATGTAAAACAAATCACTCCTGAGCTCAGCTGAGAAAGTGGGTATTAAAAGCACTCCAGTCAAAAGAGCTTTAGTGAAAGGGTCATGGTGATATACAGTCAGCACATGTTGGGCTGGTAAAGCTGCAGGGTGTTTGGAAATGGTAATGGTCCATGGGTGTAAATTCTTTCAAGACCTCTTAAAGGCACATGTGTTTCTTGAGCATGTTCTCCAAACAAGGACCTGTTATAGGTTAGATTCACTGGAGCTTTTAAACTTTATTGATTGGTTTGTGGTATTCCAGGTTCGCTTACTGTTTTTTTTTAATGCTGTTGATAAACACAGGAAAAGATCCTGGTTTAATCTAAATCTTATAAATCTATAAACTACGTGGTATGAAGCTTTATTGTAACATATTTCAGAATGTGTTATTTCTTTTTTTTATGCCAGCAATCATTGGCTTCACAAGAGTTAAGGGTCTATCAACATTTCTTTTATGGATGCAGGTTGGTTTAAGCGTCTTTACTTTTGAGTTAAAAAAGTCAAACCTTAACTTTGACATACCATTTAGTGTGCCTTTATATATGTTTGTAACATTTGTAACATAATATTTCCTAAAGTTATTAAAAAGATGTCTCATGGCAGCTTCTCTTGTAAAGCTAGGAAGACTTACAGTGCTTAGCAAAAGTTTTATTTTACTAGTTGCACTATTCCTTGTTCTTTTTTTCATTAGGAGTTTCACTGTGATTTAGAATGAAGAATAAAAATGTGATAACATATATGTCACACGTAGCCCTTTTCTGCCTAAAGAATCACCACCACAAGACAGAAATGTCTAGGAATGGATTTTAAGCAGTGGCTTGCCTTGACTTCAGTCAGAAACCTGAGGGTTCAGTAATTTTGTAATTTAGGCCTTCTGTGCAGGGATCACTTCACTTAATTTTGACATGCAGCCATTTCAGAGAATCACGTCAGGTGTTGAGCAGAACAAAGCCACAGTTTTAAACAGAGTGAGTAGCTGAGAAGTGGAACTGGAAAAAAAGAAACAAAGAAGAAGAAGGCATCTAGTTTCTACAGTACTTGCCATGATATAATTAAGTTTACTAGTAATTGCTTCCAACACACACCATTTAGGTGAGAATGCATCCCTGAAGCAAGTGGACTGCATTCAATTCTAGGGAAGCTTGTGAGAGCTTTGGCTGAAATGCCAGTATTTTAAGATTTGGTCAGCAATATGCAGCTTTGGTTACACACGCTAGGGATTGGGGGTTTTCATTCTTTTTTTCTGAGTGTTTGTTTTTACACAAGGCCACTGTTAATTATTTTGTGCAGTCATTTAACCTATGTTCACTATAACAGACTTAAAAGCAGAAGCACAGATTGGAGATACATGATGTGGTAGGTGAAAACATTTGTTCTGAATAATTATATTTAATTGAAATCGTATTTAAAAACACTGAAGAGTTGTTTTCTCACAAACCCACAGGACTGTTATGAGCAGAGACCACGGTTAAATGATCAAAAACGTACTTAGTCAAGTTAAAACAAATAAATAAAACAATGTGTGACCTTGGAAAAGTTTGGGTTCTATGTAGGTTCTGGTTCAGTGCTTCTGACTTTGGCTCCAGCTACAACCATGACTACAAATATTTTTTCACAGCCTTCAGCAATGACACCATTTGTTACTTTTGCTTAGTACAGCACTGGTGAAAGTCAAGATCAATCGTTCTCCTGCAACATTTCCACCATGCAATGAAGTTCCAGCCATAAAGCAAAGGGACACACAATAGATATGATGTCACTGTCTGGCATCTTTATGAAAATCAGAAAGCTTTGCCAATACTGAACTTCAAAATTAAGTTTCCTATCCTCTTCCCCTTCAGGGAGGTGAAATGTAATGTGCCTGCAACCTATCTTGAAACAGATGTCCTGTAGCTACCTAGGTAAACAGCTGAGGTAACTGGCCAAGACACATTTTTGCAAAGAGACACACAGTCTAAAAAGACAAAAAGAAAAAAAATGTTAATAGTAGACATGGATTGTTGTAATGTCATTGTTCCACATTGCAATAACATTCAGGAAACTGAACAACACTATAATCTGTAAACCAAATTACTGGTGTTCTGCCCAAACATTTCAAAATCCAAACACCTGCAAGAAGCAGCCAAATACACTGAACAGAAAACTAGTCCTTCTGTTTTTTTTTTTATTTAATGTTTTTTCTTAAAAACAAAACAAAACAAAAAAAAAAAAAAAACATTAAATTTGAGGCTTAGGAAATATTTTACTTAGACTTTCTAGGCTACACATATGAACAAAAGCGATTTTTTTCCTTCCAAAGAGTACACAGTTGTTCTTTGTCTGTTAAACCAAGTAAACATATTTCTACACATTGGAAAAGAGACACTGCTTACCTTTCATTTCAATTCTCATGTTATAAGAGAATTAGTCTTGTTAGCATTCTTTAAAACCTCAAATCATACGTTTTGCTGAAATACTGAGATTGTTTTAAGTTAAAGTCTTAATAAATAAATACTTTAAGTCTGCTGGATGTAGAGTTTTGTTTAATTGTGAGAAGATTCTGCTCTGTTTCAGATCTAGAACTGTAGATTCAGAATCAAAGATGTTTATCAACACAAATATGCAAGACAAGACAAATTTGGAGCATATACTAAACTTAAAAAAGAAGAATATTGCAGAAGATCTTCTTTTGTTATATCCTTTTTCAGATAGTTAGGCTATAACAATTTATTTTTAACTTACTGTAATTAATTTAAAACCCCAACTTTCCATTCTGTTAGAAGACAATCCTCAAAATATCCACTAAATTTATATAAATAGTAAATAGTTTTAATAGAATGCCACTGATTTATGTCCTGAAGATGATCTCTTTCTTATCCAGAATCAAAATTTTCATTCTACTGAAGGTATTCTCATAAGAACAAGGCAATTGAGTTTTATCAGACACTTCACTGCCTGAAAAAGTTCATTTGGGGCAGTTCTGTTCATCAAAGCAGAAGAGGTATAGGGCTAACAAATTCTTTGTACAGCTCCTTACTCAACTGTTCCACCACTCTTAGGAAAAAAAAACAGTTTTGTGGAGTACAGTGTGGTCTAGAGCCTGAAGGTCTCCCCAGAATTACTTTTCTTCTTACTCTGTGGAATTTCCTTGAAGAGTAGTAAGCTATGCCAGGAGAAACATGAACATTAAGAAAATGAGTATCACTTGCTTTGAAGATCAGATAAATGTAAAGTCTTCTAACAACAACATTCAGTGAGTTTACACTCTCCTAAACAGGAAATTAGGTAAGAAAACAAAAAAGAACAAATAAAGAAATAAATAAATAAATAACATTTCCCTCTCAAATTAGGAAAAAGGGGGGGCTTGTTTTCATCTATATCTGATGAGCTACATCCATCTTGTTCAACAAGGCTTTAGCACAGGCAGATAAAGTGTCAAAGCTGAATTTTTGTTAGGCCTGTAAGCAAAAATGAGTGATACTAGGGAAAAAGGAAAGAATAAAATAAAGCAGTGAGCATAAAAACAATAATAATTAAAAAAAAAGTTGTAGTTGGATAAAAAAAAAAAAGGAAGAAATCTTTAGTAAAAATTCTTCTGATTAAATCATTTGCATTTTGAAAATGGCATACTAGAAAAAAAGACATCTATTTTGTCTGATAATTTTATCTAAAATTATCAAAATATCATTTCATTAAGGTCTGGTGCTTCATTTGAAACAGATGATAGGAAAACTAAAGAAAAAGAGAGAATATTTTATTCCTTTGAATTTCAAAACTAAGGGGTTTTTTTTGTTGTTTTTTTTTTTGGTTTTAAATTTCTGCTTCTTTCTCACATTTTCCAAGTGAGCAGACATAGGAATAAAATGCTAAACACTCTGAAGTGGCAGGAAGGACTTAATCTGAAACTAAAAAATATCCTATATTCAGCAAACAACACACTTTTTCCCCATAAAGTTAAAAAAATATTTTGTCTCCTGGTAAACATGAAAAAAATGGCAAAATTCATATGATTTCAGATGATGCAAAATGCATAGCTTGTATTACATTTTCTGCTGATGGTGTAGGACTGTCCATAAACTTGCCATTTTGTGAGGGGCATGAACACCGCCTGGTGACCCCATTCAAAGAAGAGGAGAAAAGCAGGCAAGAAGGAGTCATACCTCCACTTTCTTCTTTCTGCTTTTGCTCATAAGCGTCTGCCAGTGCTCACTTTCTGAACACTTACTTTCTGTGGTCTTTTCCACGCTTTCCATGCACTTGCCACATCGTGCCCACAAAATCTTCACTGTATTTCTCTACAAAAATTGCTACATGAAGGTCATGAGCACACATCACTTTAGAAACGGAGTCTGATCATATATGTACACAAGTATTTGCAAGTGTGTGTGTGTATGTGTTAAAAGCATTTATTGGAGTTTTCCTGTGGCACCACTGCTTTGTTATTCACTATATTCTGTATTATATTATATACCTCTATATTCTGGTATTCACATGCTAAATGCATCAATACTGAAACAAATTCAAAAAGTCAGTTTCTACCTCCTATTGGCTATAGATTTTGCCATCATAAGGGAAAAAAAAAAAAAAAAAAAAAAAAAAAACTTACTTAAGAGACTATGAAAAGAACAAACAAAATCAAATGGGTAGAGTGAGCAAGCACTGTCACTAACATCTTTAAGCAGCAATTTTCAGGCAAACAAAAGGAAGCACTTTTCATTACAATGCACGATTAAATTATGGAACTCATTACCACAGGATGCTGCATAAGCCAAAAGTATAACAGGGTTCAAAAGGAGATTAGACTAATCCATGAAGGATATGTCTATCAATGGTGATTAAGCACAATGATCCGGATACACCTCTGGTAAAGGAAGTCCCTATCCCACCGACTACTGGAAGCTGGGACAGATACCGTGGAAAATTTTTGCACATAGTTTTTATGTTCATATATAGAAAAAGATTATTTTAATTGAGCACCTTAGAGAATCTGGTACTCAGGCTCTGTTCCTAATTCTACTTGGACACTTAAATGTTCACAATGCTCTTTTTAGGGCCCTTTTCAGCAACTTGAATATTATATGAGTCCTTTAGAGACAAAGCAGTAACTTCTTTTAACAGATTTACCTGATGTTATTCATCCAACTTGTAGAAAACTCTCTACCTTTGTAAAGCTGCAACATCAGTTCACAGAAACCTGGTAAGCATAACTGAAATAAAATGTGATATGTGCACACCTGTATAGCAGATGACTACATTAAAAGTGATTAAAAAACATTTCTTTCAGTTTCTTTTAATTTGAAACTTACTCACTTATACTTCTGCTAAGAAAATGTTAGAGCCAGGACCTCTCTGAGCAAGCCAATTTACTGAAGCTCAGGATGCAGAACCTTGATTTTAGAAAGTGAGCACAGATAATTGTTAAACCTCAAAGAACACATCTTGTTGATAAGCAATTACAGTAACATTTCTCTTCCTATGACCTTCCCTTTGAAATGTGTTTGTGTCATTTATATGGCAATTACATTCTAATGCAAGATACATTTGGGAGTGTAAATATCCAGATTAAATCTACCTTGAAAACTCAGACTGAATCAGGTTTATAGCCTAGAGGCAACTTGTGAATCCCATAAAGCATTGTTCAAGGGACCTGGTTAGTGTTCTGTACACCTGCTTAATGTTTTTGTGTGTTTTTTTTTTTGTTGTTTTTTTGGGGGGGGTGTTTTTCTGGAGTTTTTTTTTTTTTTTTTTTTTTTTTTTAAGTCACAAATGTCAAACTTCTCAGTAACGCATTGGGGTTTGAATGACAGCCATGCACTTGAGCACCAGTTATGGTTTTTCACTACCAAATTGGACTATAAATGATGAAAAAGAGGTCAGAAAGGAAGTATGGAAGCATACAAATTTGAAAGGGGAAACTGCTAATAGTCATAAACCGTGTGCAATCAAAGGACTGAAAAGTCATTGTGAATTACCTGCTCCATGAATTACTGATATAACTGCATTATGATATGGAATTTTCTAACTCCTTTCATCTGTGGTGCAATGGCTTCTAACAGCTCCGAGATCAAAAGCAAGGCTGCCAGTGAAACTCTGGGGGGAAAGAAAAAAATAAAGAAAGGAAAAAAAAAAAAACTGAATTTCATTATGAGAACTTATTTGTTAAACTTTTCTTAATATACAGGCTTTGTTATTTATTGATTCACTGACTGGATGTACTGTAAGAATGTCACCTACCAAATTTGAGGAAATAACACAGAAATGATCAGCAGTGTGACACCTAAGTGCAAGTCAAAACCTGTAAACATGTGCACATAAACACTTGTAGATTGTGCATTTCTTCACAGGTGGTAAAATGCCAAATGCTGGGTTTATATGGCCTCCTTTTTCTTCTTACTTCTAATCACCCCAAACACTTTACAATTAGTTATATGTTGGTAGTCTTACTGATTGTATACATTTAATGAGACAATGCACATGCCAATACAACCAATATGAAGACATAGTTCAAGACATATATAAGCAATAATAAGACAATTGATGTCTACAGATGTCTACACATGCCCAGGAACAAAACTGAGTCTAAACTCAAGTCATGACCATAACAACAAAGCTCAAAGTTATTGACCAAACCAGACAACTAATTTTTTTTCAGTTGGACATAGAAATTCTTATGGTACATATTAGCATAGACATACACACACACATGCAATTTGACAGGTCTTTTATTCAGTGTGTTTCTGTTGGAAAACTCCGAGTTTGCTCACAGATAAAGTTGTGAATTCATTTCAATATGATTACAGTCCACACAGTGACTATGTCCTTTTTTTTGTGTCATAGAAAATAAACATTTCAGAAATTTAGATCTGCGTCACTATTTCAGTGTGAATATACTTGATATTTTCCACCTAAGATAATAGTTGTAATTGTGTGATGTAAAATCAAACACGGAGAAAAGTTTGGCAATATGACCACACTGATCAGCCTAGAAAATTTAATTCCTATCCTGTGAAAAGGAATGTTTTGTAAATTTTCCTGAAGTATTCATATTTTTGTAAAGAAATGAAAACTTCCAAAGACATGCTACTGCAAGTTCCCTCCTGTTTCATGTTTCCCTCCCCACAGCTGCCCCACTCCAGAGTCCTGGCTGGGGTGTCAGGAAGCTGGAGGAGCAGCTGCCTGGGGAGAGGGGAGCCAGGGGAGCTACGGCTGGCATGCAACCAGGACTGCAGGCTTCCTGGACAGCCTGCCTGCTTTCTATTGAAACTTTCAATGGAATCAACATGTTCCTGTGAAATGTTTTGATTCTGTAAAATCAGCATTTTCCAACAGAGAAGTGTTCCACTGGAAAATTTTCAACCAGCTCTAACAAGCAGGGCATCTTTAACATCTCACAGAGGTGGAGCAGAAGGACATTAAACTTCCATCTGACAGACAGTCAGCCAAATTCTCTCCTTGCCTTCATCGTACACTGAAGCAATGCTCTTCACCTGAGCTGTCTGCAACAGTGGGCTAGTGTTTCTCAAATGAGGCTGCTAGGGCACTTGTGAAATACCACCATACAACAGCATATTCTTACTCTATTGTTACAGCTTGATCAAAATGGTTGAAGGGCAGGCACTATGAATTTGATGTGGCCAGTTACAGGGCTGTATCAAAGTCCACTTGTGAAATACTTGAAAATGCCACTAAGATAGCTTAATGTCTTTAAGCTACCACAGAAACCACACAGAATCATTTTCAGCAAGTCTTGATCAAGGTTTGTCTTACGCACATAAGTACGTTGGAACATGCAAGTAAGTATATATATATATTTTCCTTTGGTGATTTATTTAGTTGATTCCAGTGTCTTTTTAAGGGGTGGAATCAAAACTTGACAAAAAGGTATGGATTTTATTCATAACAAAATTCTGTTCATTAAAACATTCAGGAAAAGAACAATATTCACCAAAACACAGAATCACTGCCACGCAGTAGTGGTTTCTGACATCTGTCAGTCAAACCACTGGCTTGAAACCTCTATTAATGATCACACTATGTAATCTACCTTGTTTTCCATGAGACATTTCAGAAGCTTTTTCTATTAGGAAGAGTTAAAAGTTAGGTAGATGAAGGTCTACAAATATGAGATAAAATAAACAATTATTCAAACAAGAATTTAAAGTAGATCTTGTTGACAGAAAATTGATGCTTGAAAGTTTTCCTTGAGTGAACATAATGGACCCAAATATGTTTCTTTACCACTAGAAACAGTTAAGAGAAAGATAAATGATATCTTTCTGTGGCTGATGGAGCTCAAAATGGCAATACAGAAATTATTGTCATCAGGCGTTAAACAATCTAACTACATGGTGGCAATCAAATCAAATCAGCTCTTTAATTTTTATTTTATGACTCTCAAAGATCAGATTTACAAATTTACAAATATTGATGTCCTTCAATTTATTTTGTGCAGCAGTAGTATTTAGAAACAAGAGTCATCTCACAGTAAGTCATGCACTAGACCAGATATTCTAGGATGCAATTTCTTAGTCTAAAAGTTGCCAAATAAATCTCAGGAAGAATGTGCCTATTTCACTCTGTTAACTATAAAAGGAGGCAATGGTGACAAGAGCTGGGGGTAAACATATACAATGTCAATGTTATAAGTTACATGAGATAAAGCTAACCCAACTTTCTTTTAAGGTAACTTTTCATGGAATATATAGGCTTTAGATGACTAGTGTTTATATTGATTTTAAATTTTCCAAGAGTGAGTTTAATAAATTGCATACCGACCTCTGTGCTTTAAGATCTTATCACGATGAAGGACATTTTAAACAGACTGTGATGCCCAGTAAATATTTTACTAAGTGACCACAAATTTAAGCATTAAGAGTCACACTCATTTGAACCCTTACAGTAGCAATGCAATGGACAAAGAGAAAAATAAATAAGTAATAAATAAATTAATAAAATAATTAATAAAAAGGAAAAATAGAAATACAAAAAAGAAAAAGACCAGGATAAAAAAATAAAAAATAAAAAAAATTAAAAAAATGGAAATAATCTACAGAATTACCAAACCTTTTTTGTATTATAGCAAAACATATAAACCACAGCAGATAAGTGTCCCATCATTATGGGGGGCTGCCCTGAAACATAGCTCCCAATTCATATAGCTCAGCATTTGGGGCAGCTGAACTTGGACTTATGCTTTGCCTCTGACACGGCTCTCTCTGTGGGGCTGTGCCAAATGGCTATACACAAATATTCCCCCACAAGCAGCAGAGGCACTGGGTGCCTGGCTCACATCCAACTCAACACCAGCTTTTCCAAGTGCTCCTTATTCTGCAGACACACAGGTTCTTATACTTTGGAAGCCATATATCACATGCGCATCCAACACATACAGTCACTTTCCATCCTGCATGTTCTGGGGGGTTGATTTTTAAAAAATTTATGAAATTATAAATGCTATTTAATATTTCTGAGCTGATGCTTCTCAAGTAGCCCCATCCTCAACATATACATAAAGTAGTTGGTATTTTTTTTGTTAATATAAAAGACAGAAAATTGTACCAGCATGGTCTACCCCAGGTACTGTTTGGTGGACAATAACATTATGTGCAGATAGCTGAATGCTGGTAGCTATTTCTAACCCTGCCCCCCAAAGAGAGAAGTTATAAGACCAAGATAGAGATGTTTCGGGAAGTATACCAAGTACCAGCCATAGACCATGTGAATATGCTTGGGAAAGATCCCAGGACACATACACTTGAATTATATGTTTGTTTATAAATGGAAATATGGGCACATGTACTACTCATGTTTTTTCCAGAATGCTTTGTATTTCTGCTATTTTGGCTTGGTTATCTCAATGCCTGAGTCTAGAGTAATGCATGCCACCCTTGTGGGTAACATTTGTTATAAATCTAAGCATGAAATACTTCTGTCAAATCTGTCTACGAATGCAACCAATTGAAGAGCTGAAATCCCTTCAAGTTTTGTAGCAACTGTTTTCATTTTCTCTCAAATTGTGTTTCTGTTACTTTCTAAACTGCCTGTTTTTATTACCTTTACTCATTCTTAAGCTTGACTGCCCATCTCTTCTTTGCTTAACTTCTGGACAGTGAGGAGAATGTGTAGTAGACATCTCCAAATTTCCATACAAAAGCAGCTGAAATTCTAATCTACGTCAAAACAGTCCCTTGCAGAGCTACTCAGCATTTTCTTTGTCTACTCAAATCTTTTCAGAGAAGCCATAAATCATCCCTAGGAAGCCGCCAGTGATCCTGTAATAAGCACTTTCATTCTACTGTGGCAAGAGCTTTGAAATTTAAATTATAAATGTGACAGAAGGATGAAATTTGTTTGCCCTATAGTTATATATGTGGTGTAGCCGGGTATTACGGCTGTGTCTGTGTGCTTCCCCAGAAAACTTAGGCAATAATTGTTTGGGCTTACCCAGCAGAAGGGAGAGCAATGGGCTGATGGAAGATCATGGACAGCCTGGAGAGATAATGGCAGACTAAACCCCCTGTTACACACCATTGTGACAAAGTACTTCCAGGACTTCTCCAGGACTGAATCTAAGGGAATCCTGAGATTCCCCTGAGCAGCATCCACTGTGCCTATAGACCAATTGATAAGCACTACTTGTGTGCTTTAATAGTTCATTTAATGGTTGGTGGGTGGAGAATCTGGTCACTAAGGATGCTTGATCAGGCAATTCCTGCAACAGAAGTGACCAGAATGCACACAGACAACATAAATATCAGTAGTAAGTAGAAACTGACACATCAGAAATGCTCTCATAGGTAGTCTTCTGTACACAGATAAAGTAGTAAGGAGATATTTTGTAAGTAGTTTAAGATAATCAATACCAATGGATCACGCATGTGCTGGAGTGGTCATGTTGGACCACAGTCCTTGCAGTTTGGGAAGTCTCATCTGATCAAGCTGAAGATATATTACAAAGCACCTTGCAATGCAGACTACAGTCACCATCCAGACAGTGACTGTACATCTTCTTTGAGATTCAGTTCCTTATATGAATGATACCCTATATATTTTTGGTTTTCTTTTGGTTTGGTTTATTTGTTGTTTTTTTTTTTAAACAAACCCTCTATAAATCAACAACAACAAAACTTAAGTATAGGAAATCTAAAAAAGAAATACTGGAAAGGGAGGTTTCTTGTAAGCATCCATCTACGTGAAGGAATAACAGGAAAATTTGGACTATGCTGGAGTTCAAGGAAAATAAATACAAAATTGGCAGGATCAAAATAAGTCCACCTGTCTAAAGATGACTTCAACTGTAAATACTTTTGGGGGAACTCATACAGTTACCACCCACAATGAAGAAACTGAGGATTAAATCATCAAAACAGACCTGACCCTGACATCCCCCTGCCCTTGCACTCCCCTTGCTTACTCTGTCATAATCCACTTCTTAATTTTTCTGAAACCCATGGACAAAAAGGGCATATGGCCATGTCCTCCTCAGCTTAAATCTGTTTATTCAAATGCAAAAGAATAATAATAATAATATTCAGGGTTTCGTAACAAGGATCAGTAGTATTAAGTTACCTGAAAGTTCATCTAAGGTTCTTTCTCTTCAAGTTAAAAGAACTTGTGCAAAATGGATGAGCATGGAAGGCAGAATTCTCATGTTCCTTTTACCACCACAAATTTGAAGCAACTCCATATACTTCCAAGGAATTAAACCAAGTTTACTGTTTCTAGAATGAGGTAAGAATTTGGCCCATATCATGTACAGAAACAGACATTTTAACAAGAGGACCCATAGCAAATAAACATGGTCTTTAGTGAACATTGGTAGTTAAAGAAAGGGTCTTCTGTGAGCCTGTAGGAAGAGATATTTGTTCATAAATCCTTGTCTGTTGCATAGTGATGGGCCAAATTCTATTTAGCCATATTGGCAGCAAAGACTCATAAGGAACAGCAGGAGCAATAAAATTCACATGGCTTGCTTTCCTATATATATATGAAAGGTTTCTTGTACCTCATGTCACATATTCAGTTTGTAGGAATAAATATTTAAACTATGTTTTTCTAACTGAAAACATTTTCCACATGTGAACAGACTTAAAAGCATGTTTAAAAAGAAGTCTCAATAATCAGATTTTAAACTTTGACTTTAAATTTGAAACAGAACTTGAAATAAGTCTTTGGGGAAGTTTATTTTTTTCTTTTCTTTCTTTTTCTTTTTTTTTTAAGGAATGTATAATTTCTGTTACTAACTTACAGCAGTGAATGGCAGCACTCAAGTCAAAAACAAACAAACAAAAAAAAAAAAAAAAAAAAAAAAAACAATTTCTTGAGTGGGAGGAGGCCATACATGACACATTTTAACATCAAGAGTGTAACCATAATAAAGTTTTGGAACAGGTTTAACAATATCCTCAGGTCTTTCCTTTGCTTATCAACCACTACTTGCTTCCAGACAAATAAGTCATGTCAATCCCTATTGCCCAGCTACCAGACAAATGAAATAATAATTACTGAAAATAATGAAAATAACTTCTCTCAGAAAAACAGAATCAGTTATTTTCACTAAAGACATGGCCAATGAGGAAGCAAGCAGAATGAATGTTCCTGATTGGATCTCTAGTTGCTGATTGGATGCAGACCTATCTACAGTAGCAATCTCCTCTCATTTTCCCTTTGCATGGTTTAGCTTACAACTTGCCACCGTTCCTGGCATTGCTGAGATGCAAGAATTTCCAGGAAAGTCAACTTCTGCTCACAGATAGGTAGCATAAAAAATGCAGAGCATGCTTTGAAAATAGCAGATGTTAAAGAAGTAGTCGCTACTGCTAGAATAGTAGCTCCCACTTGTAAGTAACATTTTGTTCTTTGATGTGGTCTGTGTATATTCCCTGCTGCAGAAGCCTAGCTAGTAATAAAACACCAATAGAGGTAGGTCCAGCAATTGTAATAAGATAGTACTGGTACATATGGTTCACAAGCTGAAAGGAGGTAAATGAAATCTTTTTTCATCAGTACAATGTTTGGACTGGCCACTCAGAAGGAATAACTGACTGAAAGGTAAAGAGGCCTTGGTATACCTTATCTAGGAACACAGGCTGGGAGAACAAGCAGCAAATACATCAAGGACCTTATTTTTGAGCTACCAATCAGAAAGTGCCTACATGTGACAATTTACCTCTCTCTTCTGTTCACACTAGTCCAAATATGTGCTGTTAAGTCTCTTTGGCACTTAAGGACTGTCACACATGAGCCCACATCAGTGGTGCTGGGGAAAAGAACACTCTTTCCTCTCCTGATGATTTCCAGAGTTATTACGTCACCATAATGAAAGAGCAGATTGTTTTAATGTGTCTGACTAGGTATCTTGTCCTTAATATATGTAGGAAGGGCGTATAAGAACAAGAGAAGCATATTGGGATGCTTCCTGCAAGACATCCCTCTTCGATTATGTTTTTAAGGATGTCATTGAGGTAGAATCAATATCCTCCTGTTTCATAGCCCTTGCTAGACTCGTCTTCCCTGAATTAACAACTCTCTCTTTGAACCTGTGTAGAGTTTTGGCGTTCTGCAACAATGAATCTCAGACTGATAGTGAAATGAAGTGTTATTTTTTTCACTGATCCAACCCAGTCAGAATGTTATGTCCCTTACTCTGCCTTCTTTGGCTGACAGTCATTAAAAGTCAGTACCTGCTCATTGGCCTCTGAGATAGTTTGAGTTATATGTTGACAGATTTTAGTAGGACACTCAGAGGTAATACAGGCCTTCTGATTTCTATTTCTGCTATTCTTTTCCAAACAATTTTTAATTGAGTGAGAAAACCATCACATAAGCTACATAAGCTTTTCATAATGTAGCAGATTACAGACTATTAATATATACTCTATTAGTTGTAAAATCAGCATTTACATATTTTTCAATTTTTTACTGTTTTAACACTAAATAAAACTGTTGTTACTGTTTTTTTTTTTTTGGGGGGTTGGATCATGATTAAATGTAGGTAACAAGCCACAGCAGCAGAAATTCCAGCTAATATTTTCTTAACTGAATTATTTCTCTTGACCTTTGAGACACTTCTTTTCAAAACCCTACTGAACTGCATTGCCCTTAAGTGCACAAAACAGACTACCTGAATGAATACATAACTGAGGTATAGTGAAAATTAAAATAAAGCAAATACCCTTTGGGAATACATTCATATCACAAATACCATAACAGCTGACACTGGTCAGTCCAGCTTTTGGCAGTCTCTGTAGCAACGTCAAAGACACAATGTTTCAGAAACAACTGATGAGTCAGTCACAAAAAGTTGAGAGATTTCATTCAGAGAAGACCATTTATTATATAATGAAATATTTCCGTAACATCCCATATTTGACATCCCATAAGAATAACAGTTACAGCCTGAGCTAATAATAATACCTATTATTTAAACTGTAATAGCATACCCCATTATCTGACCCTCCTGCCAGCTGCTTTTAGGCTTGTAAATCTTTAACAATTTCAGGCTGTAATTTGCTTTTTTTTTTTTTCCCGCTGTTTTTATATAACCTTTTTTTTTTTTTGACTGACAAAATATTGAGTTTCTTTTAAAGAAAAGCTCTTTAGAGGAAAGAAGTTGTTTTGTTTCTATGAAATAAGGATTGATGAACTCCTATTAAAAATCTCTCTGACAATCATGCTTTGAATTAGGAATATGAAATTTGGGTTATAGGGAAGTTTGAGGAGGTTTTAATGCAATTGTCATCAAGGTCTTTTATCCAGCAACAGTTTTGAACTTCCAGAATCAGTTCCTGACACCTAAAACGTTTTTTGAGCTTCTCGCAAGCAAAAAAAAAATGTCAGAAAAACACAAGCAACTACAAGGAAATAAAATCTCCCATCACTTTTGGAAAACAAAAATATATATATAAAGACTCTGAAATATAAAGACTCTGAAAATATAAAACACTAACCCACACAGTATTTAATAACCAAAGGAAGAACTATTATTTCACTTTTCATTATCTCTACAACAAAAGTGGAAACATGTTTGGTCACACATCGCATACAATATGTTTCGTGGGAATGTTTCTTACCATTAGGTGTTATACCCAATGGAAGATAGGCATGCTCTCTATCGCTCTGACATCTCAAATTTGCTGCATTTTCACTGGCTAGACACTTTCAGCCCTTTTCCTGAATTGGCAATTAAAGCCTCATTTACAGCTGTGCTGGTGAAGCTGAAGCTTCTATTGTATCATTTTAGAAAGCCTGGGATTTATTCGATCTGTGGAATTGTAAAATTTAGCTTTTGAGCATATAAAGAGTACATAAAATATTAAAAACATGAGAAACAACTACTATCCTTGGATGAAAACTGTTGTCCCATGGTGTGATGATGAACACAACCAGCGAAAAAGAAAGAGAAGAGGAGAGGAGAGAGAGAGAGGAGAGGAGAGAGAGAGGCTATAGTAGCGTGGCCCTTTCTGGGAAGTCTGGCTTGCTAACTCTGAGTGCATGGAATGAGTTGCAGGGCAAAGCGAAACCAGAGAATATGTAAAGCTGGGAGATGAGATCATCCCCCCCCAAACAATTTTTCAGATTCGTAGACACTTCTGGATTCATGAGGTGAGAATAGCCAGCACTGAGGACTGTAAAATTCATTTGCAGCATTTGAATTTGTTAACATACATTTGCAAAGTGTCTCCTAGAAGTGGGATGCAGGAGATGCCCTGGAAACCAAAGGCAGAGAAATATAAGTGCTTAAAAATGTATCTTAAAACAAAGGTGACAATAGCTTGCATCCAGAGAACCAGTTTGTTAACAGTCTACACCGATACAATCAAGTGTTACAGTTACCTTTTAAGTTTTCATCAGTGAATTATTTTGCAACAGTCTGATCCTGCAAATGGCTGTTCCCAGGTGCATAATTATACACACATGGAGCCCACTGAAAACAATGGGTGTCAGTGCATGAGTAACTACCTGGAGGGCTGAGAGTCCTGAAATTGCTTCTGCACATGATAGATAAATTGCATATTTGCAAGGGGATTTTCTTTCATTTGTGTATTTTTTGTTTCCAAAGCTAAAATGGAGACAGGCCCATGTCAAAATACTCAGACAAAACCTCCTGAACTTTGACAGTGGATAGAGGCCAAACCTACAGCAATCTCAAAATTTTGCATGTATAGTGGCTCTTTACAGTGGGCTGGATCCAAACCTCACATTGAAAAAATCCCCAGGGCAGTAGAACTTGGATCTGTGCTTTCCCGTTTGAACCCAAACTGAAAGTGTTGCAAGAAATGTCTCATTAGTATATTCTATAGCATTCATCTCCAGAAATCTGTCATTGAACAAAGGCACATCAACATATATATATATATATATTAATGATTAGTTATTTTTGGATAACCTAAAGGTCCTCTAAGTGTTGTAGCTCAATATTTTTTGGAAATCAAGGTCTACCGCTGAGCTGTCTTAGATCTCTCTATCCATGTAGACAAGGCTGTATTTTGCCATGACAAGAATACCAACACAACTCTAGGCGTGGCCAAATGCAGTTTTCAAAGATAACAAAACAGATCCTCCTACAAGATGAAAGTAAGTACATAATGAAAGGGTGACTATCACTGAAAGATATAGCTCTTTTCTTTCTCTTTCTACCTCTCTCTTTTACTAAGAGTATGGTATTTCTCTACCCCCTCCCACAATAGGAAGGGTCCTTCCTCTTCCTCCTGCAGTTGTCTATTTCCTTGTGGTCTCTGGGAAAACAAAGGGAGGGAAGCGATGGCGACTAGGACCAGGGTAGGCTTACAGGAAAATTGTGGACCTTGTAGTGGAGAGCTTGCTATCTTTGCCATTGTCTTTGACACATTAAGTATGGACAAAAGACCACAAATAGAGCAATAGGCTGAAAAGCCTGTCTTCCTCCCCGAACCCTCTTGGAGTCACAAGGTGGGAAGTGAAGCTATTTAGCTTAGTCCTGGCTCTTCATGGAAAAACAAAGGAAATGGAAGTTAAGTATTAGGCTGATTTCTCATTATGACGACAATTACAGATATTTTTGAGATTTTTTTTGTTGTTTTTTTCTTGGCTCAAAGGTTGGTTAATGTCACATTCAGAAAGGTATCTTAAAGTACCACATCCCTACAGAACACATGCTTTTTGTCCTCTCAGTGGACAATTGTAAGGCTGGAAGATTACACTCAGAGAACAAGACAAAGAAAGAAGGAAGGTTTTGTTACCTCATGCTTGTATCTTCTCAGTCCAAAAAAAAGGGGGTTCAGTCTGTCTGAACTCCTGCACTGGTTGTGGTCTCTGTAGCACAGATAGCTATAGCCTCAAAGTAATATGTCAGCAGCTGAGTGCTGTAGGGGGATAAATATCTCTCAGCTGAGATCCATTGATAGTTTTCAGAGATTTCTCCTGGTAAACTATTTTAATGAATGAATGAATTAATATTTTAAATTATTTTAATGATCCCACACCAACCAAAAAGCAGTGTCAAAGTACTACTACTTGGCTTAGGTAGTGCACAGCCTGACAGTAATTTATTTATTTTCCTCCACTAAATTAAACTGAAATAAAATATTATACTGTGAAACAATATAGGAGACATTGTCTACAACTGAAAGCCTGTTGAATTATACTAAGAGTTTTCCATTAATGTCAAGCAGCTTTGGCCCTCATGTTGATCCATGAGAGCTTTAGTTCTTCTCCACTTGCTCTGTCCATTAGTCCTTATATCTTTCATTTTCTAGGTTGTTAATATTTGTCTCCCTGCTTCCTATATAGGGCCAAATTTGAAAGCTAGAAACCAGAAAATAAACGAGTATTGTGAAATTAAAGAGTATTTGCCCTTTATGCTGTTGTGCAATTTTGTAAGCAGAAGTTTAGACCTTATCTTTAAGTACAGTCATCATGCTTTATGAAGGAATGCTGTTTGTAAAAATGGATTTGTTAACACGCTGATTGCAGAGGGCTGATATTCTGATTTTGAAGATTTGCATTGTATTAAAGGGTTGTGGTTTTGTTGTTGTTGTTGTTGTTTTTCTTTAATTTGAAAGGGAACCTTAAACAGACTTCCATAAAACACAAATTGCTTTTAAGTTTTGGCATAATGCCTACAACTGTTTATAACTTGTGTAAGGAAGTCATCTATCTTAACCAGTACAGGTCAAACACATTTAATATGTTAATTAGATGTATTGGGTCTGATATGTCAATGACAGTTCTTCATTTTAACCAGAGAGATGGCCCTTTAACCTACACAATGTGGTTATAACCTATCCCAAACTACATGTAACGAGTCTGGAAATTATAAAATCACAGGCACTCATTTCTAGTTCATAGGCCCTAGAGATGCTGGATGCTGACTTTCTCCTTGGGCTCTCACTTGAAATAATAGAACACTGGAATTCTACAGAGTAATTATCACTAAATTATAATTACAGTAATGGATGTGTTAAGTCACTCTAACAAGACCACTCTCCTGAATATAATCACCTAAAAAGGATGTATAGTTATTTTTGCTTTGACCCGGTGGAAATGTTCAAAATATCCCCGTGATTTTTGAAATGGTTATATGCAATTTTTGGTACTTTCCAGAAGAGTGCTGATTAACTTAGTAATAACCAAACATTTTTTATATCATGTGCCTTTGGAATATTACTCCATGCACTGTCGTTTCTGGTTTTAAGTCATTCACTGCCTAATGAAGGGGATTTTTTTAAATGTATTTTTGGAAGTAAAATCACAGTGTTATGACAACTGTACTGAAATGTATTGTGACAAAAATATCCACACAAAATATTTCTAATACACTTTCCAGTTATCAGGGAATAACTGCTGGAGTAATTTCTTTGGGAAAAGTACATTTCACATACTAATATATATCTATTACATTTAGGTATATCTGTATTTATACAGATTAGCCCTTTTTTATTTATATTTTAGCTTTTTGAAAATTCAGACTCCATGGACTCAAGACAAAGTAGTTTTCTCAGGAGTGCACTGTGGCAAATTCCACACTCAGCTCAGCAGCTCAACAAATGCCATCATGTCACCGCTGTGCCCGGTGTCCCATCCTGATCCACCTCCCAAGCAGCCAGCTGTGTCTGGCAGAGCTCAGCTGCCACCAGCCCAGCCCATCTGCAGGCAGTTCTCCTTTCACTCACATTGTCACTCTGGAAAGGTCAAGGCCTATCAAGCCACAGCAGTGCCTCTAGGCAATATTAATGGACATAAAATTCTCTGTTCCTGGCATACTCCACGTTGAATACTAGGGATTTTCACTCAGAAGTCCTTAGGGATATGAAATAAACACTGCTTCCAAAGGCTACCATCATGGCAGATTCCTCTCCCAAGTTTTCAAAGGCAGCTGGCATGTTAGTCAAGAAAGCATCAAAGCAAAAGATCTTCCAATTGCTTTTAAATGAGAAATCACTTACTGAAAGGAGATGGGGACAATGGAGATTATATTAAGCCACTCCAGATGCAAACAGGCCTTCTCCTGGTTCTTCACATCTAGAAGTCTAATTCTCGGATGCCTTTGACTTCAGTCACATACTGCCATTACTGCTAACTTCTGTTACTTCTATTTTATACTAGTGTGAGCCTAAAAGAGCCAGAGAAACTGAATATTGTTACCAAGGGCAGAAAACCCTTCAACAGATGGGAAAATAATCCCACTTGGCAAGAGACAATG
The DNA here is from genome assembly GCF_011077185.1 of Oxyura jamaicensis. NCBI lineage: Eukaryota > Metazoa > Chordata > Aves > Anseriformes > Anatidae > Oxyura > Oxyura jamaicensis. The sequence goes on from NC_048894.1 coordinate 30,805,234, forward strand.
TTTGGTACTTAAAAAAAGGAAAAAGCTTTTGGATTTCAGCCACCAAATCCAGTCCCCAATCTTGGGCTGTGCAGAGTAATTCCCAGAGCTCAAAAAATGTAATGTACTGCTGTGGATCATCCATTAAACTGTCTATTGAATGAGGTATAATGCTAAACAGGCTGAGGAGAGTTTATCATTCAGATTAATGCAACTCCAACTCACAAAACATTCAGAAATGGTTTTTTGTAGGCAGGGCAACTTGGTGCTAAATAAGTTTGTTTGCTGTGAGAGCCAAGATGTTAGAGCATTAGAAGCCCAGAAGAATACGACTATTTCTAGCTGTTGAGTCATGACACAAGTATGCAACAAAATGGAAACAGAGTAAACACTAAGAAACAAAGAAAACTGCATGAATTTCTACCTCTAATAAAACCTTAGCAACAACATACAAAGCCTTAAAAAGTGCTACAGATTCTTGCTCTGAAGGCAGTTTCTTAAGAGGTTGTTTAGTCCAGTTGGTGGCCCTCTATGAAGCCCACTCTGATTCCGTAATTCCTTTTGCAATAGTGTGAAATGTGTCATTTGCAGCTGCTGCCTGGATGAAGTTTTAAGCAGTCATTGAATGTGTTTCTAGTATTGTCATCATGGTACGTAACACCATCCACATAACATCTTAAAAACACGTAACTCAATCTTCTTGAGCATTTAAGCACTGTATTTATTATTATTATTATTATTATTATTTAGAAAGCAAGCAAACAAACAAAAAAGCTTATCATATTGAAAAGAATATTTTTTTTTTTCCTCTAAAGGACTTTAACTTACTTTGGAATGAAACACCATGGTTAATTTGGCTGCCCTCAAGCTTCAGTTTATAGGTGTCATAGGTATACAAAAGATAAAATATTCATGACATGAAACAATGAATTAAGAGCTGCCTTTCTCTATTATTTATATTGTTCATACCCTCAAAATAAAAATGTCTTAGTTATTGGGTGAGTCATTTTAAAATTGTCCTATAGTTTTCAATATACATATTAATACATACATACATACATACTCAAAAATTCTTAGGTGCTTACATCTTAGGTGCTGACAGTCTGTAGCCAGCAAGGAGAGAGAGACAGGAAGAAGGAAGGAGAATACACAGAGTTCTTTATATGAAATAGTTGCAGTTGCTTAATGTTGAAAATTCAATTATCTTCTTCTTGGTCCACAGCCATAATCTGTGACCCTATAATAGCACATTTGTACCCCTCCATGTTTCTGTTGAACTTAATTATTCAATTCCTCAGTGTCTTGTGGTGCCTAAAGCAGAAGAGGATGCTGGAACATATGTCTTAAAGAGTTGGCCCACTTCTCTGTGGTGGGCTATATAACTATCATTTATTAGAGTAATTATTTCATGGTTCTGCTTTGAAGTGAGAAACATGTGGGATGCAAAAATTATATGCACATTAATTCAACTTTTTTCTTGCTCATATCTTAGAGAGGTAGCCAGATATGGGCCAGATACAGTAGTGTCCTCATTCCCTATGTACCTCATTGTTGTCATTCTGCTTTAGTACAACTTAAGGTATCTGGATATTGGGTATTTGTAAAACATATTGAAAATGAATGTACGGTAAGCGAGAGTTCTGGCCTCAGATTCCTTCCTTAACAAGATAAATTGTTCCTTTTGGATAATGCTGAGAAGCTTTGAGACAAAAATTAGAAAATCTTTGTAACTTTGCTCTAGTTGAAGAAAATAGCAACAAGACAACCTGAACCAAACATGGACATAAGCAGCCTCAACCCCCAGTGGAGATTCACATCAAGGTCATCTGTCAAATAAGTTACAGTGAAGTACGTGTACAGACTGCTGTTGTGCCCTTTTCTGGCACTGAAAGTAAGTAGTCTTCATCAGACTGTGGGACAACTTGTTTTAAATTGCAGCTAAAACAGATACATTGAATTTGAAGTGATAGGTCAAAAACAGAAAGAAAAGGTCTTACAAGAATGATTTGTAGGTTTAGCACAATGAAGGGCTAATATAAAGATAGTTTCTCAACCAGCATGTGGAATCATTTACTTGAGACTCAGCCATTTGCCTGAAATGCTCTATTCCCCAGCTTTCTGAATTACATTCAAGTAGCAAAGCATGTATAAAGAAAGCAGCAGTCAACAAACAGACAAAATCTACACCTCCTCTTTCATCAGTTTTTACATGTATACCTACTACTCCAGTGCAACAAGAGGATTCCACCATTATACATCCAGACCAGAGACTTAGGAGTAAAGATAACAAGTGTTCTGTCCAGAAGGAAAGAATATTGTGGAAAAAAAAAAAAAAAAAAAAAAAATCTCTCATGAGAAAAGTGTAAAACAGTAACTTAGGGGTCATTAGCATTTATATGACAATCTCAAGAATCTTCTCTTGTGATTATGCTCTTCTGTTTCACACTGATTTCAGGAACATAACTTTACCAGTTATGCAGGAGACACCAAGAAAAAAAAAAAATAAAGGTAGTTTTTGTGGTGTTTTTTTTTCTTCTTCTTCTTTTTTTCTGTAAAATGACAATGGTACAAACATTAATATTGCCTTTTCATAACTGTTCCTAAATATCACATTATAAGAAACAAATCTCCAGGACTCTAACCAAGTAATACTGAGGGAGTTTTCACTTCCTCTAGGAGAAGATTTTAATAATGAAATATTTTATTTTGTCTATGAAGACATTATTTTTATAATATTCTCTCTTAAGTATCTTTCTCACAAAGAATATAGATTTTTCAAATGATTTAAGCATCATTAAAGTAATCCTTGAATTTGTAGCTCACAAGGTTCAGACTGTGCTGTATAAAACATTCTAGTGGCTCTCCAAACATAAAAATTACCTTCTATTGTTGAGAGCTACACTGAGGGAAAAGAGCTTGCTTACTAAATATGGGTGTCTATTGACTGTTTAACCCTAAGATATCAAAGACATCCACACTGCAACAACCTACATAGCTGAAATGTCATTAGATGTTTTTTTTTAGGTACCCAAATTGCTTCCTATATACCAAAGGTCTGATCCCTACTGAAGATCCATGATAGAGATGATTATCCACATTCAATTTTTGATTAGTAGTGTGTAGGAGTCTGAGGATGGATGCCTTTCTGGGGAGATTTAGCTCTGCCAAAGATGCTCACAGAAGGCTTGGGGATCACTCCTGTGAAGCTGCCACTCCTGGGTCTCCATCAGAAGATACCTCAATAATAATATTTCATGTCCTCCAGCACATCTTAATAGCAACAACCAATGCTGATAATTTGAACTAGCCCAAATAACTTTGCCCCAGCTAGACTAAGAATCCCAACTGAAGCGCTGCAAAACTATGAGGACAAGAGCCTTCAATAATGTGCTGGTAACAAACAGCTGGGGATAGTAACATCTTAAACTAACACAGCTGTCTGCAAATTGAACATCTGTCCACAGGCTAAATATACGACTATATAATAAATGGAACAAAACAGATACACTTTGGATAAAATGTGATTCTTACTAGTAGATATTCTCTTAAATCTTACAAATCCCTTGGTATTTCTTGCATTACAAATATGGCAAACCTCATTTGCCTACTTTGTGTCATGACTCTCTGTCAACTTAAAGAGAAACAAAGGAGATACAGAAATCTTCCAAAGCTACTTGTACAGTTGTACTTGCTAGAGATTAGCACCAGTTACTTTCAAAGCAATAACAGTAATGTCATATGCATATATATATACACACATACATCTTCAAATAAGTCCTCTTAAGACCAAGCAGCATGTGTTGAGAAATAAAGATGCAATACATGGAAGTAACTTGAATGTCTTACTTACTGAGGCATTTTACTGAGACTATCTTGAAGCCTGTTGAAACCTTATATTATGCCAAATGTTTGTGAGACTAGGGTAGTGGAACAATTCTAAAGTAGTGCCATAGGAAAAGAAAAATGGTGATGAAGAGGCAAAATTTTTGAATATCCCTATGCCAACTATTCTTACTTTTTGCTACACATGCAAATGCCAGTAAAGGAAGGAAAGTGTGTATCAATAAAACTTTCAACATAGAGTAAGCATGTAGAAATGCAATAATATACCCGTCTGTATAAAAATCAGTGGTTATGTTGGTCAAACAGCAGTGACAGAATTCCTCACATTGCTGAATATTTTAAGGCTGCCATTGATCTGACACACACATATATACATATACTTGAATTAAACTCCTCTTTGTGTTACTGAAATGAAATTAATTGTATTATATTTGCTGCCTTTGTCCCCTTTTGGTTACTTAAGAAATTTTTTTTAAGGATTTCATAATAAATGCTGTGTAATTTTGAATATATTACTCACTAGTAATAACATTTGTCAATAAAATTTCTATCTTCAGAGCAATTTGTACACATCAGCCCTCACAACATCATTGTGAAATGGTTGTTTATGGCAGACTTGGACAAACTCCCTTCTTGAATATAAAGGTACAGGGCTTTGCGCTGCTGTGTAGCACCTCACGTGGTAAAGATAGATCCTTCTCTCACCGATGTGTCCAGTCCTGCGATGTGGACGTGCATCCTCATTTGTCTCTTGTGAGCATAACAAGAGCACAGCTGGAGAGCTTCTGTCCTTCAGAGTCTTACACACCAAATGTAGGGTGGCTAAAGTATCCTCAGCCTTTCTGATGAAATAATACCTCTGCTACAATGCTAGAAATAGCATCAGATGGGGTCACTTTATGTATATAATCTATTTCCTATGGCTTTTAATCTTCCTGACATTTTGGTGAGATAAGGAAAAGCTACCTTTATATTAAAAGTGGGAAATTAAAGTCAAGAAAGGTACCCACTTTCAAATTATTCAGAAAAACAGTGGCAAAGCAAAAAGTACACCAGGATGTCCTGTGTCCTTGTCCACTATCATATACATCAAGATATCCCAGATCAGAAGTTAGAAGTGGGGGTTAACAAGTCCTGAAGCCAAATTCACAGGACTAGCTGTTGCTCCCTGTAGAAAGTGTGTCAGTCCCATGATTCTGACTCCATATGTTATTGCTTCCTTTCCAAATGTGCACAAGGAGCACTTTTCTTAAGCATTTTTCACACAGAATAGCACAACAGTGAGGGTGTTACATAACTGCAGTGCACAGACTGTGGCTTGTGAGGTGGCTGGTGTGCTGGTGAATTACAGGATAGTCTCTACTAAGAGACTGCTATCCTCTGATCCAGAGCAAATCCTATGCATTTTGTGAGCATGTCCTAGTTTTATGTCCCTCACTGGCTCTGTCCAACTGACTAGAGCTGCCAGCAAAGCTTTCTGTTGTGTTTCCATCTCCCAGACTCCTACTCACCAACCTGTATGTCTGGGGAAGAAGCTATTCAAGACTGGCCTTCAGGATCTGTGGAAAATTAGCCCAACTCAGCCAGAGGAAGCTGCTGTCAGTACTCTTCTGTCATCTTCTCCATCTGATGCTGCCCTTCAGAATGGAGTGTTGAGTTTTGGGGGCTTCCCCTGATACAATTTTCTTCCAGAAATATTCAGCTTTCTCAAAAAAATATTGAGTTACATCCTTCAGCATTACAGTTGTTTTGTTTTGATTCAAATTACTCTTCGAGTATTCAGAGGGCTGATGCTACCACACAATTACTTATGCAGTTGTGGAAGAAAAATGCATAGTTTCACCAGTCTGAGTTGCTGTCAAGCTTGACAGGCAGTCATGGGAACAATCCAGACATTGAAGAACTCTGGGAGGGTTCTCATTCCTAACACTTTGAGCAGGCAACTGAGGTTCAGCCAACTGTTCCATACAACTTTTGTTAAGCCATGCAGCAGGTGCCTTCTGCAGCAATATTTCAGCTTTTGGAGTTGGTACCTACATCCTTAACTGACCACCAAGATCAGCCTTGCAAGATGGTGATAATTACTTTCTGCAGTAGACCACAAGGGGAAGAGAAAGTGCTTGCCCTGGACAGTAAAGCAGGACTGGGAACCCATATTTGGCTTTTGACAAGTTACTTTGTTCCCGGCTGCTGCATATCCCCATGTGAAGAGTAAGGAGGATTATTCTTTTTCTCACGGAATACAGTGGGGTGAGGAATAAATTCTGTTAAGTTCATGAGACTTACACCAACAGACTTAAGTGTAGGTGAACTTGATAATAGTACTCATCCTGAAAAATTCCCATGGGCTGGGGTCAAGGAGGCCAGTTCCTGGCAGGATCAAACTTGGACATTTCTACAAAGAATATATACTTTCTCTAAAGAAAGGCAGCGAGTATTACTAGCTCTCTTGTCAATAAATATTTGCTATATACTATACCTTCAGGAGCCCCTGCAGGCCCAAAAAAGTAAGGATATAGAAAGATGGGTTCTCATAATTCAGCTCAGAAATGACTGGCCTAGAGTCCTTGTCTATGACAGGTTTTCTCTTTGAGCTCTGCAGCAATGGATTCTTGTACCCATCACAGGAATCAAGAGCAGACCTTCTGAGGCACACCACAACAGTAACTGGTAATTTCATATGATAAACAATGTTATTTATTTTGATTAACTATGGCATGAATGTACATTAAAATGGAAGACCCATAGCTCCCTTTCCTTCTCGTATTATACAATATATGCTTCCAGACACAACAGAGAGAGATGATTATACAGTTGAACCATTTCCCTTCTCCATCTTAGTTCCACCTTATACACACTGCGTAACTTTATCCAACCCTGGGATCTCTGACAACTGCTTTATTTTTCCTGTTTTAAAAACAGGACAGAACATCTCTTTTAGCTTATGAGCAGACAGACAGGAAAAAAAAAATATATGTGTAAATTTATTTAGAATTTCTTTTGGGGACAGCATACAGAGGATGATATTGAAGGGTTATTGTTGTCTTTAGGAACTGTACTTTACATATGATAGGCTGGAATGTTGTAAGATACAGATCAAAAAGTTCAGATGATGAAGCCAAACAGTAACTACAGACTTTTCAAGTTTCTTGTAAAAAATAAAAATAAAAATAAAAAATAAATAAATAAAAAATATGGTGTCTCAGCATGCCACATTTTTGCCCTATTTTGGATATTGCTGTTTTGGGGGATCTAGCAAAGTAAGCAATTTCACCACCAGAAAATAATGTTTGTTTCATGACAAATGTTAACCACTGCCTAAGTGTGTTTTGCTCTTTCACACTCAAATATTATTGATTAACCACAAGAACAGAAGAATCTTTGAGTACCAGCCCAAATTGTCTGAAAGACTTTCGTAATTTCCCAAACATGAATTCCACACCATTTATTCTAAAGAAAAATATTTACAAGCTGGGAGGTAGGAGATACCTGGATGGAATGAAGTTGATAGTGGGAATAGAGGTCTGACTCAGCCATAGTTAGAGGGAAAAGCTTACCCAGAAAGTACAAACGATAAGTCATTAATAGAAACTATGCTCTTGAGATTCATTCCATGAGTATGATAGTACAGCAAGGAAATAGCATCAGTAATGCCAACTGGCAGCAAAACAGAAAAACAAACATCAGTGGGGTATTAGAAACTGATCTGGGAGAAAAAAATGCCATTTGCAGGTAAGATATATTAGGTGAGATTTGTCCTGTGACTGCAGCTCTTTTATGCAAAGCAAAGACCCAAGTTGTGAAAAGAGCCTCTGAAAGCTCCAGATGCAACTGAAGGAGGATTTCCTCCAGCAACTGCAAAGAAGGCTTTTGGCTGTCCCTCTAAAAGTCACCAGTGACCCCAGGCATTAAATAGGCCCCCAGTGGAGGTGGGGGGCCACAGAGCCAAACCACATGCATTTCAGACATGTTGAGCAACGCTGTCGTCAACAGAGCACACAAGGCCTCTGGGCTATGTAAATTCTGTAAAAATCCTTGATGCTTGCAGCAGCCTGGGCTAGGGATGGTGCAGCAGTTGTCTAAAACTGCCTTCACTTCTCCCTCCCATGGGGGTAGAAGTTCTTCTCTCTTTGGCGAGTGGTCCAGGCTGTCACCCCTTATCTTCTCTCACTGACAACAAGACAGACAAAGAGTTGCCTTTAAACTTAAGGACAGGCACTCTTCTGAAAATAAATAAATAATAAATAAAAAGTGACAAAATAAGTGAGAATCATAAAGCCAGAAGTTGCACTGCTGAAGAATGGTGGAAACCCACTGTGGTATCACACAGGAACATTGTAGCACTCACCATGCATGTCAATGTATCCCCAAAAGCCATGAGGAACTATTCCTGATGGGCCAAGCCCCAGCAAACAACTTCTTCCACATTCAGGGTGCTTCAGCTATCATTTGGACAACACACCATCATGGGCTTTAAAGGCAGCCACAGGAAGAAAAGGAATGGTTTATCCGCTACCTTAAAGTCTCATATTTTAAGACTTTGTTCACGTCAAGTCGTTTCCCGTGATCACAAAAAAAAGCCTAACTGGAACAAGGAGAAGGAGAAATAGAACTATATTCTTATTCTAATGAAAAAATACAGTAGGCACATAAGCCTAGAGGGGCACATGGGAAGATGTCATAAGCATTTCTTTGCTCTGACAAACTGTTTTAAGAGTGAAAGCACCAGAGAAGAGGCCATCAGTGGCTAAAAAGGAAAAATCCCTAAAGTAGCCACAGCATTCAAGGAAGTATTCAGGTCTGAGTCAGCTTTTAATTAGATAGCTTCAGATGGGAGAAACCATTTATAGAAAGCCCCAATTCTGAAAAAAAAAAAATAAAATAAAAATAAATAAATAAAATCCCATGTACTCCATCTGCATCTGGCATTATGACAGGCCAGTGAATGTTAGATAGAAGAAAAGAAAGAAAGAAGTGAGGCAAAATCTTTAATTGTGGCCAGGAAAAGACTTTAACTCCTTATTGCCTTCTCCTTAACATTCTCTGTTGGGTTGCAGCTCATTTAGATACATTAGATTAGCTGGTGGAATTACATGCTCAATGAGGTGAGTAAGCTCTTTCCACCAAAAACGCAGAAGGTAGCAAATAAAATGTTTGCCTTACTGGCCACAAGAATTCCTACAGCATTGCAGAGGCAGGGTAGAGAATTGCATGCTATGAAGGGCAGTTTTGTGGTGTTAGTAACATTTGAAAACTACAAACAAAAATGAGTACAAAATGTGATTCTGCAACCTTCTGATTTCAAATTTACTGCTGCTGGTGTGATCTCATTATTCCAAATTACTAGATAAGGTAAATAAACTCTCCTAAAACACAGCTGCATTGATGGGTTCTTGTATTCTGTTGGCTTGAATCTATTCTATTTTATTCCTATTCAATTTGTAGAGCAGACTCTTGCAAGTATTTCCCAATAACTTTTAAATTTCTACAATTGCTGAGATCGTGTCTCAGACAAAAACCTATAGGACTGAAATAAAAATAGTGAAGGGTTCAAGATGACATCATGTTTTATGAACACAAGACGTGACCACAAATAACCTACAATAACCTTTAAAATTAGTTTTTTCCTGACTTCATAAAACAATATTTTATTTGGCAGGCCCTTATTGGCAAGTGCTTTGAACAGTTCTATTTGTTTTCTGTAACCAGGAAGACACAACCAGTGTTTTCACATAGGTTTCCTCAGTACTGTGGTTTTGCCATTTTCTGCCTCTTTATTACTGCCTGCTGCTGTTGAATATTTTTCTTTGGGATGTTTATTAAGAACAAGGATATGAATTAGAAAAGAAAAAGAAAAAGAAAAGAAAAAAAAAAAAAGGAAAAGGAAAAAGAAAAAGAAACAACTAACTTTCCTTATAACAGTGCTCGTGAGTTTCTCCCACTGTAATATTAATGTATCAAAAACACAGAAATAGATCATGGTATCTAGGATGATCTGGTTGCTTTAAGTCTAAAGTTATGTAATAACATACAGCTGGCTACATGTATATTATGAGAAACTGAAGGAAATCAGCCCATATGTCCTTTGATGCATTAACCAAGACCAAGATTTAGAAATTCACCATAACTTGTAACACCATATGAAATGGAGGAAGGGGGTTAGCCAGTCACTGAATTAAATAACAAAATAAAATCTAAGTGTTCTAGTTAAAGTAAATTAGAAATGAACGTCTTAGAGCGCAAGAACTGTTCTCGGTTTCTTACCAGATCTTACCTGTGATTATTTGCTATTTAGTATCACCATCACCAGTTGTCCTGGTTGTGAGTCACAACCTGAGAGGTATGTTTTTCATAGTGCCTTCTGTAACAAAACCAGATTGTTCTCTGTATTTGCAACTGCTCAGAGTTTTGTTGTTTTGAGTTGTGCTGTCATGGAAAAAATAGACCATTTTCCCACCACATCTGTAGGAGTAGCTATGCAGCTCCCAGTGCCTTAAATATGTATTTTTCATTGCTGCTTTTTATTCTTTGGAAAAAAAAAAAAAAAAAAAAAAAAAGAAGAAAGAAAACCTGCATATGATTTTTATTCATTTCATTTTGAACTGTGAAATACATTTAGACATTTAGTCACCAGTTCAAAACTCAGTAAATTCCACACCCCCCAAAAATATATATATATATATTTTGTATGTTTAAGAAAGGCCATGTAATTAATAAAGATGAGCTTTTCAACTTCTGTCCACAGTTTGGACTTCCTAGTAATTCCTCTTTCTTCTGTATAGTATGAAGCTTGAGTGAATAAGGAAAGTTCCAATAATTAAACGTGCTCTATTGACCTAACCAAAATTAACTGGCTATGCAACAATGTAGCTGTCCATGTAAAAACAGGAAGTCAGATTTCCCCAAGTAACCCTTATTCACCATGAGAAAAACAGCTGGTGCTCTCCCTTTACATGCAAGCGTGTGGGGCATGGATAAAAGATGTATACATCTGATATCCTCTCTTTTAAAGGGGTGTTTTTTTTTTTTTTTTTTTTCTTTTTTTTTTTTTTTTTCTTTTCTTCTTTCTTTTCTTCTTTCTTTTCTTTTCTTTTCTTTTCTTTCTTTTCTCTTCTTTCTTTTCTATTCTTTTCTTTTCTTTTCTTTTCTTTTCTTTTCTTTTCTTTTCTTTTCTTTTCTTTTCTTTTCTTTTTCCAGTGGAAGTTTTCCAGCACTAAGTTCCTGAGAGGTAGGGCCCCAAGACAGTCTGGTCAAAATAGTTAGAATCATATCTTTGTAATGAGAAGTCTGTGAAAATGAACAAAGAAGTCACATTAGTATAACATGAATAATCCTCCCTGACCTCCAAAGAGAAAAATAATAAAGGATTTATTACAATTTTTTTTTTCTCCATAAGAAAGAGTAATAAGAAAAATCCTCCTTACAACAACAATAACCACTGTTTCAGAATCAGAGCTTTTGTGTCACTGTTTTTCAGTAGTTACGCTACATTTCTCCCAGTACACTGCTGGGATTTTTTATTTTTTATTTTGCTATGCATGCTCGCACATCTGCTCCACATGTGTGATCAGCAACTGGATTTTCTGAGCTGAACGTCCTGTTAAATGGACAGAGTGGGCAGATCATTCCTTAGAGAGCAGAGAATCTGCCTCTGGTGGATTGCCGCCAAATGCAATGGTGTAATAAAGAAAAGAAAGCTGCTCATTCGGATTGCTCTGAAATGAACTGTGTCCTCTCCTAAAATACCATCTGGTTAGGATCCCTGGAGGCACAGTCCAACACACCTAGGTCTGGCAGTCTATATGTTCGATGGCTGTAAATGTCTCTCCGTAGGTCGGCTGGGGGAAGGCAGGATCATTAAGAATCAGGAGAGGTGAAACAATTGTGATCTCGTTCCCTTTCACCCACCCAGACAAAATTACACAAGAGGGCTGTGGAGGTGATTGTACTTTTTGTTGCTGAAGCTGACAGCTAATCTTTAAAATAGCTGTCTAAGGCTTTGACTTTTTACATATCACCTAATGGCTTTGTTTTCAGCTGGTGTAAACCAGCAGCAGGCTGGACAGATTGTCCCTCTTCAGATTTGGCCCTTGGTGCATTAATCAAGGATTTTATAGTACATTGTATGAATGAGATTGAAGTGAGCCTCATAGTATATGTGTGCAAGGAAATCCAGCTTCCAAAAATCAAATCACACCAGGGGCTGATAACAGATGTACAAAGTTAGAGGAGAAATTAACAGATGCTTCCCAGTTTTGGCCATTATCACCAATGAAACCTAACTCATATGGTCCATAGGTCACATTAAAGAGTCTGATGCAGATGAATTTGGTTCTTTCCTCATGTTGGCAAAGTTAAGGTTGCAACTGCACAATACTGCAGCTATCCTACAAATTAGTTGGCTTTCTGAAGTACTGTCAGTGCTGCTTAAAGGGTCCCTCTGTGTGTTTAGCAGTTAGGTCTGCAACCAGATAAACAAAAGTAATCATGCTGGTTACATCCATCCCTGTAATGGACGTCCTGCAAAGCAGGAAACGTGACAGTTCCATGTTCAACAAACAAAATATTTCATTCTCTTCTTGGTCTATATCAATCCTGTTGAATTAGACAGGGCCTGGGAACATTCCTGGGCACTGGATTATGATCATCTATGGTGTTAAACAGTCAGGCAAGTCCCAAGCACCCATAGGGCTGTTGCCAACTACCCCCAAACCACTCCCAGGCACAAATCAGAGTAGGGGATTTCCAGAACCATTCCCAATAGACAGTCTGCAAGAAGCCACCAGTCTCGAAGGTTGAGTGTTTACTGGAGCTGAGCAGACTGCTCTTTGCCTGTTGGCCTTGGTTCCTGGGAACATTCTGAGAATGTCTCAGCTGCCCATCCATAGCCCTGGACAGCTACTGCCAGAGAGACATTATTTTAAGCAAGGGCTGAGTCTAACACTTTTTGAGGTAGAAGGTTTTTTCTGCCTGGGGAGACCATTTTCTTTGTAAACAAGCCCAAGTTATTAAACTCTGGAGTTATTTTCAGGACTTCATTCTGCAGTTACCGTTTGACAGGGTTTTGTTTCTGTGACTGCCCTGGAAGCTGTTGGATGACGGAGCCCTTGCAGTGGTGTTAGTGATGGGGTGGGTCTCACTGCCTCTTGCTAATGACATCTTTCTGCCCCTGTGAAACCACCCTAAAAGTATTTTGGTTTGGTTTGGTTTGTATTTTCTTTTCTCTCTCTCTCTCTCTTTTTTTTTTTTTTCTTTTTTTTTTTCCAGAGGTGTTTTAAAATAGCTACTGCTTTTGGTTATACTGTGAGCTCCCATTGTTCCTGTTTATCCATCTGCTTGTAATTGTACTGGCTTCAAGACAATTTTTAAGTAATTTGAAATCATTAATTTGATTATTGCTTACCACCCAACAAAGAAATGGCCAAAAGACAGGATTCTGCCTTTGCAGGACTTTTCAAGAACTTAGATTCAGCTCAAACACAAATGAATTATTATTGTTTTTCAAATTTATCTTGAGCCAGACATTAAAAAAAAAAATGCTTTAGAAACAAAGACATAGGGTGTATCTTAAAGAAATTATTGTCCTTTGGCTCCTGTAGCTGCTATTTTAGCAACTATGAAAACTGAGAAAAATATCAGTTTCACTAACAGCTGTGCTGGCTCATTTGGGTCTCAGACCAGGTATTCTAAGGAAAGTCTCTTGTTTAACTGGTATTTTCTGGGCTTCCCCGCATGAAGCTGCATTCTGGCAGAAATCCCTGAAACTTCGAGCTTCCAGACCCAGGGAGGGCTTTGTCTGAGCCCAGAGCTTCCAGGCTCCACACACCGGGGGTGCCAGGTGTAAAGGGCAGGAGCTGCGGCCAGGACTCAAGGGCTTTCAGCCAGCTGGGAATAAGCCCTAATTCCCAAACCTGCAAAGCCAGTGGCTCCCTCCAGAGACCTCTAGACCCATTCCCTGGCAACCTTGACTTTCCACTGCTTGAGATTTGAGAAGTGCAAAGTTCTGTGTTCAGCATTTTGGGATCACTGAACCAGCTTTCTTCCATGAGCAGTTTCTGACAGACCATTCCATTAGATAATTTCTGATGCAAATTAGTGGGAAAAAAAAAAAAAAAAAAAAAAAAACATAGGGTAGAAAAGAAAGCAATAAACAGAGCTGTTTATAAACTACTTACTGTGATTAATTAATGCTAATATAAAGAACCTGAAATCCTGTAACTGAGTGAAGGTTTTTCAATTTTGGTGCTGGAGATGGCTAAGGATCTGGATTAAACATCTTTAGCCAGAATGTAGATTAGGTTCAGAAAAAGTGAGGATCCATCTAAGGAGACCATACTTGCAAAATAACAATCTGAGCAGTATAAAAACCTTTCCCCTGGTTTCAAATACTGATCCTATCTTGCTAAGTCACTGTGCACAAAAAGATGACCTTGTAAATAGCTAGTTAAAACAGGACAGAACAACAGTCAATGAAATATTTTCAGTCATTATCTACATCACGGTGACACGTTAGTAAGTAGGTGAAGCCATTTAGGTGATGAATTAGATGACTCTCAGAGGCTAACACTTGAAGTGAACCCATTCTGAAGTTTGGTTATATTCATTTCAAGATTTTCAGTATTTTCTGTTTCTCTTCTTGCTTTTCTGGGCCCCAACCCTCTCTGTTCCTCATGAGCTCACACCTCTCAGCAATGCAGCATCCTACTAGTGACGATGGCATCATGTGCCAGTAACACAGCTCCCACTGCAGCCAGACTGGGCAGACCAGCTTACACCACCTGTGTTATCAGGGATCTGCAGTACTGTTTTTTGAAGGGCAGGGACAAAGAATGGTTTGGATGTTTGCAAGTGTACATGAGAAATACAGGGTTGGTTTGAACAGAGTAAAATCCTTCTGTGAGACTTTTCTTATCAGCTGAGCAAAGCACTTTGTCCTTCACAATACTTTCTCTCACCTTAACACAAAAGAACCGAAAACCAGTGACTGCTTGCCTATACAAAAAGACTGAATCTGAGGCTGATCATCACACCTACTTTGGGAACTGACCCAAAGGAAGAAACAGTGCAGGACATAGTGTCCTTCATGATAAATTAGCAAACACAGTGGTGCAAAGACAGAGTTGTTCAGAGTTATGCAATAAGCCTTGACAGCTATCTTCTAGTCTACCTGGGATGTGGCTTTCTGTGTTTCATTGAGCTTAAGAAAAGGTTTCAATACTACAGTATTGTGTCATACCACATACCTCCTCACACCACACATACTATGATGGAATTATGGGTTAGTTAGAGAAAAAATATTACTACTGGGGGGGGGGAAATGTTTGCTGACTTTGTTCAGTGTTGTCAATACAGCTTTCAATTGCCTCAGCAAGTTGTCATTAGGTTAAAGATAACAGCCTGCCAAGACTAGAGAGTAAACATTTTGTGTTGATCCACCCACAAAGCATTAAAATAAGAAACTGGAACTTATTCAGCGTAACTCGGGTTTAACTGTCTCATTTTCAAGATAGTTCACTCTTCATGGCCTTTCAGATCCTCGTCTCTTCATGTTTGTTCTCAGCCTCCTGAGCTGCCTTCTCTTTCATGTTCGACATCTGGCTTAATCAGACGTAGGTTATCATTGTATTTGTGAACACGTCTGATGAAGGTGCCTCTTTTATTACTCACCTGAAGTCTGGTTTTAAATGTTAACATCTTAAACATTGATAGGTTTTTTTCTTATTCTCCAAACTACATATTGTTTACATGTGTTTCTCCTAGTCATATAATATAGATATTAAAATGCAAACAAATATACACAAATGTGTATATCTACGTCCACACAACTTACATTATATGTACACATATATTGCATAGTATGCAATCTATACATTTAAATTAAAACAACACCTATTTAAATTAAAACAACACCATCCATAATTTCACCTAACAATCCAAATGTACTTGTGTCGACAGTGGAGCAGCCCAGAGGCTCAGGTAAGTTTACTTAAGTGAGCTGTACCAGGAAGGAGAGAATTATATAAAAAATAGAAGAAAAGATTTGGCCCTGATTTT
Organism: Oxyura jamaicensis; assembly: GCF_011077185.1. Lineage (NCBI taxonomy): Eukaryota > Metazoa > Chordata > Aves > Anseriformes > Anatidae > Oxyura > Oxyura jamaicensis. Next base: position 30,821,110 of record NC_048894.1, read on the forward strand.
ATAGAGCAAAGGGTGCATAAGGCATTTCTCTAGGAAACAGCATTTCTCTAGAAAATAGAAGAGAGTTTCTAGAGGCTTCTGGTCTCATCTGGAAACTGGGGCCAATGAGCTGCTCAACCCAAAGAAGATCAGAAAAACTTAATCAGGGGTAGGAAAGATTCCGAGAATTGGAAAAGCACACCTGAAGCTCATGAAAAAATGGATCTGGAGAGGATGGATTTGCAGCTGGTGACATCCTCCCTATGAAGAGGAACTTTGCAGATGCTATAGCAGAACACACAGATGAGGGTGAGACACGAATGGGAAATGGGAGTAGCTGACCAGGAGTGTCAAAGGTTTCTACCATCTGAGAAGTATGTATCAAGGTAAGTTCTGCCAGTGGGTTTTCTGTTCTCTCCTTCATTGATAAGTACTCCAAAATCCACTGTTAGTTTTCCTCCCTGAAATGTGCTCAGATCTCTAGAGTAATGTGAGCCCCTAGAGCATGGCAAGTCAATCAGAAAAAAAATCATAAGCCTTCATCTTAAGATATTTTGCTTTTCTTATACTAACCTATGTGGAGCTCAACAAAGACTGTAGGTGAGACTTCAATCATTTTCTATTCCAGAAGACAAAAGTGCAACATGTCTACTAGCTGCTAATGAGTTATATAGTTTCTTGGTCTCCATCCCTCAGGAGAAATCTTATAAAGTATCTTAGACTATTGGTCAAAAATTCTGCTCTTGCTATCCTTTTGTACTTGAAAAACTGACCAAAGTTCAGGGTGTAAGGTTTACTTCAAAGGGGAGGAGAAAGTGGTGCATGAATCAATACACCTTTCAAATGATTTTGTACATTTACAAGGAGTGGATTAACCCTCTCTTCTTGAGGAGAAAAACCACAGTTATTCACCACATCAATGTCCTTCTAAGTTACCTCCCCATGAGTACTCTCTCAAGGCTTTTCAGGGTTGTGGAGGCAGGTGTTTGTTCAAGTACATTTTTAGGTTTCTGCTCCTTTTCCTTCTATACCACCTAAAGGAATATGTTGCAGAGGGATCACAAATAGTAGAAACTAGTCTAGTTGGAAGAATCAAACTATCACAGTCATGTCAGATAGGATTGCACATGAGTTAATAAGATTTGCAGAAGGTAGGGCTTATAAATGCAGTCCCAGTACAATATGCAGGAAGCCGAGTCGTTTGGAGGATATCCTTTACAGTCTCCAGAAGACAACACCTTGAACAGTATGGCTGGACCACCCTGGGTTAGCTTGGGGTTATCTAGATATGTCTTCTTTTTGCTTTCTTTTATTTCTCTTGTTCGTGCAATCATTAATTCAAGCAATAGCCTTTTCATCCCTTCATCCAAAGAGCTGAGATTCCTCAGTTGCTTTCAATATGTCCCCTTGCAGTGACACTACATGAAAGAGGCTTTTTTGGTTTGAAACCAGGTGGTCAAACCTGCACAACTCAGGGGAGCTTCACTGGACTGCCAGTAACTGAAGTACTGGAAGAAGTTGTAGCTTCAGCATTTGTTTTCTCTTTCTTATGAATAGTAAATACAAAGACAGAAGTATACCATGCACTGCTTTATCAGTTAAATCTGGAGCTGCTTTCTGATCTTTAATGCTGGATTTTAGATGGGGTACCTGGGATCCAAACTTAGTAATGATTTTTTTTCCCTAACACCGCACCTAGCCAAATCCTTAAACCAGCTGGACTGTCAGTCTTCTCTATAAAGTATCCAATGAGCTACTGATGGATACAAACATTACTTGGACAGGGCTCACTGAGAGGGGGCTCACAGGAACAGGAGGGAAGGAAAGGAAGGAAAAGTGGGGACGGAGGCAGTAGCAATTCTTGAGTGTGTGCTTCTGTCCTGCAGGAGAGGTGTAATTGTGTTAACTCCCTGTCAAGGCTGTGGATAAATGGAAACTAAGAAATGACATATCTGCAGAACGGGAACAGCTCTCCCTAGCTACAATACATTGCTTGCTGTCACCTTTAATTAATGTTTATAAAGTATTTGGGGACCTTTGCATGCAAAGTGTTTTGCATGAGCCACGATAATTAAATGTTTTATGATGTACTTGTTTAAGCCAATGCTAACAATAACTAATGGAAAATTTCATCTCTATGTCTCAAAAAGGTCAGAATAATTGGAAAGAGCTGACTGTCTGGGTAAAATGTGTGAAATCTGGAAAAAAAAAAAAAAAAAAAGTAATGTGTTCTCACAAACGGGTGGAGAAATTAGTCTTTTTCATTTATCAGCACTTGTATTCAATCTAATACAATAGAACAAGAACACAGCAAGCCAAAATATTTTCTGTGTATGTTGCAGTGATAACAGGCAGCACTTAAACTGGATGCAGTATCAAAAAAGATCCAGTATCTAAATAATATTCAAACATATTATATGTCAGTGGTCTTTAGACAACTTTAGCATTATCAAAAGAGTCCAGTCACTTGTTATGAATCTTCGCTGGATTAGGTTGAGGAACTTGTTACCCACACTGTAGTGGGTAGCACTAGGGCTTAAAAAAAGAGGCAAGTGGTTGCAGCAAACAGCACAATAAAATTAAGAAGTTGGTGACAACTGAGAACAACACCAACTGGCTCTGTGCATACCTCACTAGCTTAAACACAGCACCTATAGATGAATGTGCATGCAGATGCAATTCTGAACTCGCCTCTGTTCATGAATGCCCACACATTTGGTATCAGCCAGACAGTGATTGCAGGGAACTCTTCCACTGCTGGAGCCAGCCTCATTCTCTGGTTGGCCCTGGCGGTGTAGTAGTTTCAAACAAATATGTGTCAGAAATCCTTGATGGCTCTCTCCCTTGCTATTAACTTGACTCTATGTCTTTATGATAATTTGTTACAATAAATTTTATTTTTAAAGTTCAGTGCCAGACTGGCTGAAGAACATACTTGTTTCTCCATTCTTTAAACTTTATGCAGCTACCTGTGAGCCTGGACTGACTGATTACCTCAGCAGGTGGAGATCTTAGGCTCGTGTTCCTCAGCTGGAAATCCACAAATTTAACCTTGGCATATACCGGGAGGCCTTATTTTTCCCCCTCCCACACATTCACTTCAGAACACCACAAACTGCATTTCTTTAGCTAAACCCATTAACTAACCTTTATCGTGCACGGCATATATTTCACCCCTAATAGTGTTAAGTGGCTAAGTAGCTCACAAAGGAAAATGTGTCCTTTGCAAATGGAAGTGCCGATTCAGAGGAGCACGCTGTGGCAGGAGCCCCATTTCTGGTGTTATACTCCCCCTGCAGGGCCAGCAGCAGCAGCAGGGCTGGCCCCGGCACAGCAGCCCTGCGGCCTGCCCAGGCTTTTTCCTCCTCCTCTCCCCCTCCTGCTCCTCTCTTTCTTCCAGGGAAATTCACTTTCTCTACCCTGCAGTTATCTAATGCATCCACAGGCATGTTACTCAGAGGAGTATCCCACAGAGAAGGCTGTTAAAGAACAAATAAAACTCCATTTACCACAGCAACAACCTTAATTGCTCTATCACTTAATTTCTCTTCTCTTTCCCAGCATTTTGGAGGTTCAACCTATCTCTTCACAGATCTCAGGGCTTCTATATATCCTGTTTTCTGCACACCCTGTTTTTTCTCCTGCTCCTGTCCCCCGTGCACATCTCCTTTGTGCTGTCCACTACAGCTCTGTGGTAGGAGATGAGGGACGTTCAGGGTCTTTTCTTATCCCTCTGTGAATTCTGGCATTTAATTTCAACCTAAATCAAAGCCAAAAAGTGACATTTACATTTTTTTGCCTTGGTATGAATATCGAAAGGAAATTTTGAAACATCTGTTTAAGTATTTTTGATCAAAGTGAAATACAGTTCAGCATCTCAAAGCATTGTTTTCACTTATGCAGCTGGTTTCAAATGCTTTGTCTTAAATTGGTATTAAATTGCATTTTCCTATGCCAGTGTATTGCCTTACATAAGGAATATTTGGACATTTAAAGCCACATCAGTCCCCATGGAAGTTGCCTTACTGGCTCAATGTCTTTCATGAAGAGTTGTGTGACTTCAGTACTTCCCTCCTAGATTAGCTGGAGGAAAACATGTACTGCATGGTAGACGATGTCATCCTGCAGGGAGTCTGGCCGGAGAACAGCCCCAGAGGAGGAATGAGGGCCCAAACCACCCTCCTCTGAAGTCAGCACAGCAATGAAGAAATGTTAGTCAGTGGTTTTGGTGAATTGATTTGAGTCCATGTGTTTTATGACAGTTAAAAAATAAAAAATGAAATAAAATAAAATAAAAACTCCAATTTGGTTCCATGGGTAATTTCCACTTTGTACACAATGTGCTTCCTTCCCAAAATTTCATTCAGGTGGAAGACTCACAGGCATTTCCTCCTCCTTGACCTAGCCAACCCCACCCTCTCTCCCTCTGTCAGAGGGCAGCTGAAGAGGAGCTGCTGGCTATGGATCATTTGGGGAGTACAAAGCAGTATCGCCTCTGGCACTATGATCCTGAGCTCAGCCACTGTCTGAAACAGCAGCTCATCAGCCGGGGTGGGGAAAGCCCACCAGCCACCAGCTGTGGCCTGGGCACCCCTGGGAAGGCAGAACCATAACCGGAGCCAGCATAGGCCCCACCACCCCAGCCAGGAGCAGAGCAGTTGGTGGGAGAGGTCAGATTATCCTGCAGGTGGTGGTCAGGCTTGGAGCATGACTACGCAGGGCCATGGGTTGAAGACACCTGACGTGTAGCTCATGTGGGGATCAGGAGGGAGCATTGGCCTGGGTATGGCTCCCAGGCAAAGCAGGGAGAACATCCCTCAGTGCTGTCCTCACACAGGTGGAGACCTGGCCTCCAGTGGGCCCCAGCCTCTGGCAGGAGAGACATGCTCTGGGCCTGGTAGGGTTATGCAAACACTGAGCAGGCTTGCTGCCCTAGCACTGATGGGTGGGGGAAAGTAAGCAATGAAATAGATATTTTGAGCTGAATTCCAAATTCAACACTTACAATGAAGTGATTGTGAGCCCTATCTCTACTCTCTTGAGGTTTCTCCTTTGCTTCTTTCTCAGTGGCCTCTATCTGAGAGCACCAAGAACTAGCTTGAACAATGTATCCAGTTGTGTAATATATTCACCATCATCAAACCCAACATCCTAGCTTACCTTATGATGCGATCCTTTGATCTATTCCACTTTCATACATCCTGTTCAAGCCACACAATTACAGGGAAACATTGACACCACTCAAGCTGGGAGTCCAGTTTACTCTACAAAATGCTTTCCAAAACAGAACAAAACAAAACAAAACCACAAACAAACAACAAAAAAACTATTCCTAGCCATAGGAATTAGCCATCATTAGTATAAATGATAATTCTAGGTCTGTCCAAGAGTGACTTCATCTGAATTCATGTTGCTAATACAGAACATAAACAGGGATGAGCATTCATAAATCTATTGCACAAAATCAAATGAGTCAAGTGAGAAACATGGCTGGATAATTTTTTTATGTTGATAAATTCTGCAGTTCATGGTCCCTGCTTATATTTCAGGTACATTACTAATGCTACCTATTATCTCTAGAGTCACTGAAATAATTAATACAGATAAAAAGAGATTTCCATGCTTCAGCTGGTTAATCAAGTATGCCATGATACACAGAGTTGTTTTCAGCAATAAAGAACCACCTCAACAGTAACAGTTTTTACAAGACACTTGTAAAGTTTTCCACTTACAAAGAACTTCGTAAGTATAAATACAATCACTACAACAAATACTGCTGGGAAATAGCATTACTCATTCCACAAAGAGAGACACTAAAGCACAGAGGTGTTTACCAACCTGCCAATACTCATCTTTCCTTAAGCGGAACTAATGCCCATCTCTCCTGACTCTTCAGTCTGTAATTTAAACTTTGGACCATGTGCACTATGTGTATTTTGCTCTTTTATGGAGAGAAAACAGACCAGTGGGAGCATCAGAGGTCTCTGGGACCTTTCACCATTTGTTCTGTGCCAGGACCTTGTGTCAAGCAGCCACTGGCATCTTGGCCTCCTTCAGTCTCCTTCTAGCTTCTCTGTCTGGCCTCACATGTTTTGTTGTTTATTTAGGCTATAATATTCCTAGAAGTGGATGCATTTTTTCAAAACAGGCTGGCACATTAATGTCTCAGTCAAAATCATATGCCCAAAATAATGAATTCAATTTATAGTGATGTATTAGTTACTTCAGAAAATACTTTAAGGAGAGGAGCATTCAAGTCCAAGTGTTGTACCTAGCCATGAGTGCACATGATAGTGGTAATTATAGCCCACAGAGTTTACAGAAAGTATTTTTGTTCCAATTAGATATATATTTGCAGAGAACCTGAGGTCACAGACAAGAAATAACCCATTCTAGTACATGCTGGAAGACCATGACAGAATCAGTACCTAGATGTCACTCTAAAAATCTCAAAAAAATGCCATTGGTAGCAAAAAACACACATCTTTGATGCTTTAAAGAATAGATTGTCCTCTATATTGCACCTGCATATATATGGTTGTGCTCATGTAGTGAAACTTAATGTGCACCAGCAGAGATCTTATACTGGGGTGCAGCTCTGTTTATTTCTGTGCTTTCAACTATTGCTATAAGTGGTAACACTGTGAACACATAGGGTCATCTGCTTTACAGTACTACTTGCTAATTGTGAGTGAATAATAAAAACCACAACTTAGCCTACAGCAACCCCCCAAAAAAATCCGGTAGTATTTACTGCTTTGCTGTTTTTCATTAACCCTAGGTATTACATTCCAAACCAAGGACAAATGCAAATTGAGTGCACAGCTACATAACAGTGTTTTAACTGCAGAGGGCACAAAAGAGCTACTGAACAATTTGGTGTTTTACTTACAAGGCATTATTTCTTGCAGTATAATTTTCTTCAGTAAGTTTGATCTCTTCTACACTGAATATTGCATTCATACTGCATAACATACTGCATTTTAGTCCTGAAAGATCCTCTATGGATCCATGTGGTCCAATTCTTGCTTTCTTGGGGAAAAATACAAACCTAAAGAACAAGAATTATCAGATTCATTTTGCAGGATATTTCTTTAAGATAATCACAGACTACAATTCATTCTCTCATCCTCACTGAATCTAATGGATGTTACTTACTGAAATTTTACTTCACATTTTACTTTCTGCTCAAAATAACTTTTTTTTTCTTTTTTTTTTTTTTTCCTATTAACTTCTGTACAAGGCTCATAATGTAGCATGCGCTGACAGTTATCAGTTTTCCATTTAATGGGAAGTTGAAAACCCCCAGTTTCTTTTAGCTATTCACTGATGCTCACTGGAGTCACTGGCCACATCCAGCATAGTGCAGTGTGGCTTTTTTTCAAAACTTCTGAAGCTTATAAACCTTTCATCAAATTGGGCTTAAGATGAAAAATGACTAAATAAATACAAAATAAGGGTTGAGATTTTCATTACAGTATAATTGTTTGTTCAATACAGCACTTGAAGATCCATAATTCCAACACAGATTTGTCCAGGATTTGCACATTTGAGCAGTATTTTAGGCTTTTCCTGAAATCAGAAACGAATGCTACTCAAGGTATGTTTTCAGAGGTATGAGAAAGGTCTGCATAAACCTCTGTGAGCTACCAAAAATTCAGCCTAAGGCAGGTACATGTTGACAAGAGCAGTCCCAGCATATAAGAAATGCTTTACCATCCTCCATCCACACAGATTAGCATAAATCCCCATTCTTCCTCAACCCACATGCCGACTGTGGCTTCCAGCCTCTTGTTTAAGCTAGCTGCATCTTTGTTACCCAGTTGGCAGTCAATGGGGCTGATGGATGCAGAGCCCACCATGCTCAGTATTTTTTCAGCCCACCTCAGTTCCCCAGGTTGTCACAGTTGGGAATCAGTGAAGGTGGAGAGAAAAATCCTTCCTCTACCAGATGCTGTCTTCTAGCTGGGAAATATTCTTGATAAAATATGTATAGACACCACCAGAGGGTGCATTGCTGCCACTGTAATTTTCATTCTTACAGTGTAACCATGAGACACTGTTACAACGTTTTGGACAAATCCTGTACCTTCTGGTTATGTGGAGTTGCCTACACAAAGGTGTACAATGGCAAGCAGGATTAAATACGGAAGTCAGTTGTGTTAAAGAAAAGAGAAAAAAAAAAAAAGAGAGAGAGAGAGAGAGAGAGAGAGAAGTAATACGCCTTTTGTGCAGTGCACTCAAGGCGTTTTGCAGCTTTTCTTGAAATATCCATCATAGCAGAGCCTCTTTGATCTGCTGCTAGCAGCCACTCCCAGAAGGGGTGAGAGACATTTCGTTTCCTTCCTTCCTTTTCTTACCCTGACCTACCATTCTGGAATGCAGTTCACCTCTGAGCATTTTCAGATGTATCATTTTCAGAGAGGCTTGCATGTCACAACACAAAGCCAGGGCTGACTTCACTACTTACAAAGCCTGCACATGACAGGCGAACAGAGGAGCTGCACACTGTGCCCGAACCTCCTGTACTTCACCTACGTACATTCCCCTGTCTGCGGAAGGGGCATAACAGTGTCAGAATAACAAATAATCACCTCACCCTGAACATGAGCAGGGCCTGAGACTGCAAAGCTAAGAAACTAGTGCCCCAAGGGTGCAGCCCAGTGGCAGTTTAGGCTGGGCTGTGCTGGTCTCACGGGCATGCCAAGCTCTGCATGCCCCCAACCCAGCCCTTCCGAACAGGAATCATGGCATCCCTTCTCTCCCTAAAGCCATCCCACCTGGTGACTCTGGAGAAAGCTAATCGCTTCTCTCAGGGCTAGTTTCCAGTCAGAAAACACAGTTTTTCATTGTCCTCTACTGACTTGCTGCACAGCAGAACAAACCTCAGTGCTAGCATAGGGAAAGAGGGACAAAACAGTGTCCAGAAGAGACTAGGACTTTTCCTAGCCTTGCAGACTAGCTTAAGTCAATAAAATCTGTCTCTGGATTCAGAGTCCTCAAAGAGAGATTTTAAACACCAAGATGCCCTTTCGAAGTGTGCCTGTCACCCACTTACCACAGGCCAGTGGCTGCTCAGGCTGGAGTCACAACTGAACTCCAAAACATAGTTGGGATTAATCGAAACCATAATGTTCCCTCACCAAATGGTGAGGGAGTTGAACACAGCATAAATACACACTTTAAACTGCAGCACAATAAAAATAATAATAAAAAAGAAACCAGCATAACCAGCATGGTTATGTGTGAAGTTAGCTGGAGATGTCCGGAGGGAGGAGATGCCACACATTCCTGGGAGCACTGGGAGGAACTTACAGTCCCGTTGACTTCAATGGGTTTTCAATCAGGCTGTGTTTCTGCTGTGGAAAGGAACTGCTTAACACAGCATCGTGGGGTGCCTCGGTCTTTGTCTCTGAGCAACTCCTGGCAAAGCCACTGGTTAGTAAGTAAAAACACACTTTTTCCAGTCGCCAGGGCTGTGAGCTGTACCTGAATTTGACTTTTATTTTGCTTTTTGCTGTTGCTGAGATTCGGACAGATTTGCACATCTGGCTCCTTAGCTCTCTGCTGACTTTACAAACCCAAGCTGGGCTCCTTGAGGCGGCGGAGGATCCGACCCCGGAGCAGATCACTTCCCCTTCGGTGGGACAGCGCTGCTGGCAGCCCGACTCCGGTTACTGAGCGGCGCTGGGTGTCAGCCCAGCAGCTGCCATGCAGGAGGTCTGTCCCTCCGGGCAGCTGCTGCTCATCTGCCTGCAGCTGGCAGCGGAAGTGACATCTGTTCTCGGTGGTCCCAGCTGTGAGCAGCATGGAGGTGCCAAAGCCCAAACGCCTCAGTTCTCGGTCCAGGAGCGAGGAAGGGTTTCTGATGCCAGACCACGGCCTGGCTTTCAGGGGAAGGGAGGGGGATCGTCTCCTTCGACGATGGTGGGCTGGGAGGAATGGAAAGGGAGTGACAAATAGGGAGAGCAAGAACAAGTAACAGAAGTAGGGGAAAGGATGGGAGGACGACGCGGGAGAGGACAGCAGAATGGCCCAAATGGAAAGGAAACATGAAATTTGAAGTGACAGTGCTAGTCTGAGGCAAGGAAACAAAAGGAATGAGGCAGCATAATGAAAGAGGTGCAGAAGTAGCAACAAATAATTATCCATGAGAAGCAATTGTCTGAAAAGACTGCTGAACAGGGAAACACTTTGTTGAGCTCCAGTCCTGAGCGCTACCGAGCCTGGAAGGCTTTTCTGCCCACAGCCCTCTGTGTATTGTGCCATTCAAGGGTCTCCCTGGCAGATTTTGCCATCTGGAGGAGCTTTGCCATATTCCCTCTTGCCTCCTTGCTTCTCCAACATATTTAAAATCACATAACCTCTTGCTTGTCTGAGTCTCTTTTCTCTCATTTATCTTTGTAACTGTGTTACAATGTAGTGTTGTGGGATTTTAACTGAGTTACAATTTCAGTTTTTTTTTTCAGTCAGGAATATGTGCAGGATGAAGGACAAGAACTGATTCAATCTAAAGATTGAAAAGCATACTTACATCAACCTGGGAATAAATGTATTAGGAAATGCCACTTTCCTTCTCAGGTTGGTGTACGCAAGCCAAGTATATTCTCTCATAAAAGTATTTTCACAGTTGGGACTCATTCCTCAGTGCAGGCCTTGAAATAGTGTTTTTCAGATCTCAAAACTAATTGTGTATTCCTGGAAGAAATAACCAAGGAAAATGTATATTAGACAAGTGTTTTAAAGCCCTGTCAATCAAAATCAACTTACACTGGGAAAAATGTGGTGTCAGTGGCTGTTTCTTTCCCTTGGTGCTTGCCAGAAACATAAGACAAACAGAACTGTGATAAACAATTGGGCTGAGGAATGGGCTGAGGAAAGCAGAAATCATAAAAATCTACCAGCCTGAAAGGGCAGGCACTATGGGCACAAAAAATTGAACTCATTTGGATACTTTGCATAGGTATCTTACTGTAGGCATCCAGAGCAGGGCATTAATCATCCAACTGGGTGCAATTATGAATTATTAGAAACCAGGTGCAGAAGATTGGATTGATTGAATGAGTTGGGCAGGAATAAAGCATGGTCACATTTTTTCTTAGTTGCTCAGAATTCAATTCTTTAGGATTGCTTTTAAATAATGCATTTATACTTCAACATTTTATATTAAAATTATATATTTATTTAAGGCATAGATTACATAGATACTTGTATCTTTGTATTTCATGACATTTTCCCAATGGGAGCCCTTAGAGATACTATTCTCTTTACAGTTCTCAGTACTTCTCCCCCTTTCAGTGAGAATTAGTTGTGGTTTTAGTAAGTAATCTTTGAAACAAAAAACAGGAAATTCCTCTCAATAGCATTCTACTACCTACACAAAGAGAAAAAATCTACCCTCTATTAAACGATAGATCTGAATTCACCAATCTAGTAACTTAAAGGTTTGTTTTGTTGTTGTTTGCTTGTTTGTTTTGTTTGTTCATTTGTTTTTCAGCCAGACAGGACAAAGACTAGAGTATCTATGCTACAGAGTAGAGAGAGTAATCAGAAATATTATAAAACATAAGGTCAGGGTACTACTAATACTCTGAAGGGCTACATTCATCCAGTAACACACTGTTTTCACAACTACCAGCCATTTATCCACTTATTATATGGCCCAATCATCAGAGCAGTGGCACTGGTCAGAGGTAGCTCCAGCCCAGAACTCTGGCTCCTACAGGAGCACAGTTAACAGGAGCCACTTCTCAACCCCAGAGCTCTCCTTAACAGGAACAAGGGGAAATCAGGGATGGCAGAAATGGAACAAAAGTGGAATATCAGGGTTACCTTGCCCCTGCCAATGGCCACGTAAACATGCGTTGTCTGCACATCCTGGTGGAATCTTGATAAGATGAACCAGCACCATCCAGAAAGTTCTGGATGAAGAGGAAGGAGAAATGTGATAATAAATGCTTTTGTGTATCTGGTAGTAAATATACTTCTCCTCTTAGATAAAACCTGAACACAAACCCGTGTCCAGCATACTAAGTACCCAAAACAGGTTGAACAGAGCAAACAAACTACGACCTTTCTCTGGTGTACTTCCTAGCTTGCAGTGACCTACAGACAGAAGTTATCTTATCATTGGAAAGCATAAGCAGCCACTGGGAACCTGACATTTCTTAGGAAGCTACTCTTTAGATGGCACCTAGAAAAGCAGTGTGCAGATGATGTACACAGCACTCTGGTGTTGTGTAGAAATGCAAATCTGAACGCACCGAAGACTTTAAGGTCTCCAGATACCTTTTTTGTTCTGCAGCCTGCTACCGAGATAAGCTGAAGGCTTCATTGTGATATTTTGAAGTCAACATGACTTATTCCACTGATTACAATAGAGTCACATTTCACTTTGTCTCTTTGTTGTTGTTTGTTTGCAATTCTACTGTCTTCTGTTCTTTCAGCTTTTTTTAGTGAGCCATCCAACCATCTTTTTCAAGTTAGATCACCTGGAAAACTGAAGAAAAATAGATTGTAGCTAGACTTTCTTCTATTAACTGATCTAAGAGAAATTAAGTAATTTAATTTCAGTTACTGCATGAAGTGGGTTGGCTTCAATATACAAATCTAACTCACTTAACTTTGCAGCTACAAAAAACATTCTTAGGGCCAGATCCTGTATTCTCTTTCCTAGTGAACACTTTACCCACGGAATATTAATTAGAGTGCTTGTGGAGTAAGGTAAGCAAGGCTGGCAGAGTCTGAGCTTTTATTTACTCTGTGTTATCTCTGTCCAAATGTTCAAAGCAAGATGGGTGGTGACTGATTCACTAGTTAAATTCAAAACAGCATGTGTGTACAAAAGGCTGCCAAGTTTCTCATGTATATAGCTATTTGTGAGAAGCTATGCGCAGACAAAAAACAATCAATCAGTTTCTTAATTTCATTTTATATCTTTATTCCCATTGTAAGTATTAACAATCACCCAAAAGACCATTTAACTTTGGTTTGGATACACAATAGCATTAATCACAGTCCAGTTTCTTTTCTTTTTCTTTTCTTTTTTATTTTTTTAAAGCAGTTCTACTATTTCATGATCTGTTTTAGTAGTTCTGCTGGTGGTGTATTTGCTTTCTGTAAAATAGATTTTTCAGTGTTTGTAGATTGTTTAAAAGATTGTTAAAAACAACAAAAAAAACCTATTATATTATGAATAACAGTATATTAATCTCATTATCTTTTATTTAAGGTTAGTATTAAACAAGTTTGATGACTTGAAACTTACTTTTTTGCTGTGCTTTGTTTTTTCTCTTTTCAAAATAAGCTCATAAACAACCATGATATCATTTTTCATTACAGCAGTTCATTGTAGTAACAGTTTAAATTGGATTTAAATCCTTTTAAGATAATGAGTTAAGTAAAACAACACAACAAAGTAAAAGGTTCTGTTTAAGCAAATGACAAGTTACACACAATCCAGTGCTAAGACTGTATCACAATGTATACATTAGAGTGGATGGAAAGCAAAAAGGATTTTCTAAATTCACTTGCTTATTATTATGCAAGAAAAATACATCACAGATTGTACTTTAGTCTTCAAGCAAATCATCAAAAAATAGAGTCAAGGAAGTATCTTTCGTTGTGTCTTTTAGAAGCCTGTGAGATGAATTTCTTCATCAAATTTATTAAAGTAAAAGTGAATTCAGAAAACTTATTTTTTGAAAGCTGTCCTGTTAAATTATGAATACCAATAATAAATCCTTTGTTTCTTCATTTATTTGACTACTCTGCATATGAACAGACATAAATATACATATATGAATAAAATATGCCCATTGTATAACCATACACAGCTAATATGAATGTTTATGTTGTACAATGCCAGCAAAGGACAAATTATTAATCAAATTAGAGAGGAGAGAGAAATAAAGGAAACAGATGATGCATGAAACCTTTGCTAGTTGTGTTGGGATGATTCCTTCGTGGAAGAAAATGTGTGCTTTGGATCCAGAACAGTTAGCTAACAACGTGTGTAATGAAGGAAGTCTGGGATCAACATCAGCTTCTGAAAGGGATTTGATTTGAAATGGACGTATATACAGACAGTGTCTCAGAAGTTACTAAGCCGTTCTTAGGCGTTTTTTTAAGGAGCAGGGGGAAGGAGAAAAGGGCAGGGAATGGAGTCCAACCCTAACTGCCTCACAAGGCTTTCTCTGTGCACCAGAGGGAGCGGAACCTGGGGGGCGCAGTGGAAGGGTGATGGGGAACTTCTTCAGCCAGCACTGGCATTATCACCCTCTGTTGTTGAACCACAACAGTCAGAGCTTTTCTCCCTCTGTCCGTTTGAAGAGCTGAGCTGCAGGAAAGAACTTCCCACACCCATTGCTAGATAATGGAGAGACAAATTTCTGAGTCAAAATCAGAAGCCTTATTTGAGATGGGTTTTCAAAGGTATATCTAGCATGGAGAAGGATCCATCCTGAATGCCAAGACTGACATTCTGCACTTTACTTGACCTGCCTATTTCATTGTACTGGCTAAGACCAGGCTAAATTTTCCTGGCTAAATTACTTTCTACATCTGGGATCTATGAGGATTTTGTGACTTCTCTACAAGTCCTTCATGCTCAGATATGAGTGACCCTCCTCAGGAAAGCACAGCAGTAGTCAAGTAGCTGATACGTTTCATTTCAGAGGGAAACTTGAGGAACTCAGCACAGACAGGAGGGAAGGCTCACTGAACACCTGGTGGGGCTAATTCATCAAGACCCTGTTCCAGTCACTGCAGGTATGTAAAACATTAACCCAGGCCCTTCACAAGCTGAAGGAATGCTGTAATTCCTCCTGAGTCTGATGCATAGAGAGGGACAGGTGCTTCCAGGGACTGTCCTTTTCTCGCACTGCTCTCAGTGGTTATGATGCCTGGAGAGGGTTAAGGTAGTAGCCATTCACCATTTAACCCTTCTGTCCCAACTTTCCACACTTGAATATCAATGTGGCCTACATTTGAACCCATGACACTCAGTTCTCTTCACGACAATTTAATACATACATATTGTAAACAGCAAGAGATTAAAATTATAATCTTGTAGATGAGCTAACAGAATCCTCCTGTTTCTCCATTACCTACAAACTCAGTTGCATAACACTTTTTCAGTCTTATCCCTTTTCTTTTTAGCATGCATATGCACATGCATACGCACATATAGAGTTTGTGTAATACAGTACTCAGCAAAGCAATTGGAGCTACTTCTGAATGATCGCATGTGGCTACTGGAAGTAGTATTAGCACTAAGGAGTGCTACAGCCAGAACATTCCTTACCTGGAAAACTGGGCTATAGCACTTTGATGGCCCCTTGCATATCCTTTGTTTTGTTACCCTTCACTCCATGGAGGACAGGGATCTGACCTGACAAACACTGCTTGCCATGTGCATTTCCACTGACATCGGTAAGGCTATACCATATAATAAACTCCACACCCATTAATATGTATAGCAGCAATATTAAAATAATTTCATATAAAGAACAAGAGCTGTGTTTTAGGATTAATTCATTTAATGCAGTCCTAGAGTACAACACACGCATGGGTTAAAGACAATTCTGCGTGAAGACCAAACATTTTGGTGTCCTCTGTGTACCTTTTTAAATGATCAGTACTTCACAAAAAAAGTGTATTTCAGTATGAATTGTGCACTTTATACGTAATATCAGACTTGTATTTAAAGTATCAAAAATATGTTGTTAAAAGATCTTAATAGTAAACGTCGTAAATCCAGAGTTTTCATCAAAGGGTGAAATGATTCAAGACCTATGGTGAATGCATGATGAAAAAGAAACATTTCCAAAAGCAACAAATGATTTATGGTCTTATGCTACCAACAGCTGGCCAATCAGCTCAGGGTTTCTGTCCTTTATTAATGCCATGGTCAGAGCTGCAGCAGAATTTACTGTCTCCTGAAGTGGGAAATGGTCCTGCAAAAAAATAGAAAGGGAGCAGGGAAAGAAACACATTAACAAAACTGGAAAAAGTAAATATTTAATATCAATTTTCAAGTATACAAAATTACCATATGATTGTTAAAAAAAATCTGAACATTTATTCACACTTATTAGGAGAAAAACTTTAAAAACTTCTTTTTCTAAGGAAACAGAGTTTTGTAGCACTATCAGTTTTCCAATCTCCACAATGACCTAAAAAGTTATTTTTAAAAAGGCAATATATATTGTAGTTGCTGGAATTGATGCGATCTACCCAGAGATAAGCAAAATGGAAGCTTGATTCTATCACTTTCTTCCTAACTGATTTTTAAAATTTAAAAGGTCAAAATTTTGGGCTTTAAAACATTGAAGATGAATGCAGGATTGAATTAAGTAGCATACTTAAAGACTCATATCTTCAGTACGTAGTGAATCCCATCACTATTCTGCAAGCTACGTGAGCTCACAAATTCAAAGGTGTTAAAGCACTGGGACTTCAGGAGCTTAGGCTGAACTTTGTGTCACATAATTTTAAAAAGTGTCCTGGTTTTGATAGGCAAGTGAGAGACCAACACAGGTAGAAACACTAACATGAAACTTTGATAACATGCTTCTAACTGAGCACTCCAGCTCACATTTGAAAAAGTCCTTTGTCAAACTGCTAAATTTTCTTAATTGGGTTGACTACAAAAGGTTGGCCTCTTGCAACCAGCATCCTTTTCATTTGCTCACTGGGAAAATATCAATAGGTACAGTCAGGTGCAGACACTTCCCTGGAGAGAGAAATGTGAGGCAGCAATTTGTGTGAAGCAACAAAGAAGAAAGGTCTATGAAACTCTAGGGAGAATGTAGAAGTTTCAAATACAGAATGTGAACCACAAAGAGAAAGCAAGAGCCGTTCTCCATATCCATAATGGGTAAGATTGGAAGCAATAGGCTTAAGGGACTTAAACTGTCATATAAATTAGTCAGGTAAGTAATACAAAGGAACAGATTACTGGACAAATTAAGAAACTTCATCATTAGGGTCTTGTAAAACACCCTGCATACATGTAAAGCAGGTAGTTTTCTGCCTAGGGTGGAAGATGGAACAGTTTGATTCCAAATCTTTTCACCACTCATTTTCTAAGACGCCGTATCAAGGAAGAACTTGTAGATGACATCTTTAAGAAACTTGGATTAATGGAGAAAGATGAAATGGCTTCAATAACTTATACAAAAAATAATGTTAGTAACAGTTTTTTTAAGGAATAAGGCCTATTCCTTAGGGACCTGCCTATTCAGCTAGTGCAAAGGGGGGCTGCAGACTTAGAATCTGGGGCTGAAGAAAAAACTCATACAGGAAAGATATCTCTGGAACACTCCCCTTTTTGTAGAATCATACATTATCATGTTCTTATTTAACTATGTGCTTTGCGTAAAAGACAGTAAACATGCCAGAGAGGTAAATAAGTAGAATGAGAAATAGTTAGTTTATACTAGATTCTTTTATCATTGCTAGAAAAATGGTATTTGCATTTCACTGGATTTTTATCCTAAAAACCATCAAATAAGTAAGCTGGTACAATTTGTAAAATTCCCTTACAAAAGATTACACTCCTCACAAATTTGTTTAACATACAGTAAAATTATTTACTACTGGTCTACTACTGGTTTACTACTGTGTCTGCTATGTACTGAGTGATGCTCTCCATTCAGTTCAGCAAGGAGTGCAGAAGTGTACTCAGAGGTCTTGTCCGCCCAGGATCTTTTGTCATGGACTGAAGGTGCAAAACTCCAAACCCACTATTCAAATTTGGTAGGGGTTTCACATCCTCATTTCCTGTGGCTATAAATCACTGTATAACGTACAAGGAGAGTGGAAGCCATGTGCATGCACCCATTCAGACAGCAAACACTGCAATCACTGTCAAGATCTACCAGCACATTTCTTGATCTCCAGCAGCGCCAGCCTCTTTGCACCCCTCATCACTTTTTGTTCAGTTTGTCTTGAGAAGCACTTCACAACTACAGACACTAGGAATTCCAAATGGGCTTCCAGCCATATCTGAAGTTGGCTGGAGGTGTGTATTTTTTTTTCCCATTTCACAAAAAAAGAAAAAAATGCACCTGGCCAGGAATGCTCTTAATGTTTCTCCCAGTAAATCTTTCCACATCCTCTGTTGGTTACTGGATTCAGTACACATTCCTTTGCAGTAATAAATTATTTAAGTTTTTGAACATAAAAGGAAGCAAGAGAAAGAAATTTAGCTTTCACAGGAGAGATTGAAAGTGACACCATAAGATTCCTGTAAACTGAAAAAAAGCTTTTTATAAGCCTAAGCCTAAAACTAAGGCTTTAGTGCTAATTTCCATGTTCTGAAGGAAAGATGTAAATAATATGAATAGTATTAGCAATCCAGGCAATGTGGCACACTAATGTTTATGTACAGAAACATGCGTGAAGAAGAAATATACATAAACCTAACTGAAATTGTTTTCTTTGTTGTTGTTGTTTGTTTTTTTAAGGAACTGGCAGAAGTAAAAATCGATTTGCAGCCCCATTACCCCATTTTTAATACTTTGATTATAGCTACTAATATTCCCACTATTTAGAAAACCTACTAATTCTTGTTTTTCTTAGAACCAGTCTATACCACAGCAGGAACAACAAACTGTCATACAGGATTGGTCCCTGTACAGGATTTGTCCTTGGAATTCTGTCTTCAGAAATAGCCAGAGCTATATTCTTTAAGCAAATATACTTTATCCTATTTAAGATAACAAATAAGTCAGGAAATATATTCTTAATTTTTTGGAATTATATGGTTAATTTTTTTAATGAAGAACGTACTGCAGTTGTCAAAAGTGCGAGCATTTGTCATAGGGGTCACTCTTTTCAGATCTGTGCTGTCTCCCCTTCCCGGCAGCACTGTCCCAGCCTGACCCCAGGGTAACCCGTGCGCTGAGCAGGGTCCAGCACCGAGGCCTCTCGGCCCCAGGTCTCAGTGTAGAGGAGAAATCGGTCACGCAAAGGTTAAGCATGTGCTGACTTGAACTTGCTTTATTCCCACAGTCATAGCATTACTGGAAAGAGGTAGTAAATAGCAGGCAGAGGTGGACTCTTCCAGGAATTCCTAAATCACTGTATATCCTGTATCCTTCAATCAAAACATGCTCTCATCCTAGGAACGACTACTGTAGCTTCTATTTGTCATGGCCTGCGCATTGCTATTTATCTTCTGACAAGTATTTCTAGTGCTTACTATCACCAATATGCAAACAGAAAAAGAAATCTTAGCAACTGAAGGAGAAGGCTTTGTTCAAAGTACAGGGAAAATGTTAACTCATGTAATGGTTAAGTTGCATCTTCAGTATTCTTTCCCCTCTTCTGAATCCTGCGAAGAAATTATTTAATTGTTAGGCCATTACTGCACATTTAAGCAGATATTTTCAATATACAGAATGATACTTCACTTTTTGCTCTGTAGGCAATTTGGGAGCCAACAGTGTTTATGAAGAATATAAAAAGAGTTCAGATGACAGAATTAAACAACAACCCAGGAAAGAAAATGAATCTTGTGGATCTTTATTAATTTATGGTTAAACAAATAAGTGAACAAGTCTCCTGGCTATACCCTTAAAACACCCATGTTTCTGACACTGCAATGTTATTTCTGGCAACAGTGCTGGTTACAGCTGATAGTGCCTACAGGGAGGCTTCAATAAGGATGCCAGGACAAATTTAATCTACCACACCTAACTCCATTGCACATACAGGCCTCCAAACCTCTTTTATATTCAATGGCATAGTACTAAATCTTTCAAAAACCTCATTATTAGTTGCAGGAAGTCAAATAATCAAGCAGAACCAGGTCTTCACATGTCTAATTGTCTGACATGTTTGGATATATTGTAACCACGATAAAAAGCAGGATGTCAGAAAAGAACGAGCAATACAAATCCTCATGTAGCCCACAAGAGCGCTCCCACATCATTGCCCACCCACTGCTCAGCTCGGCGAATTCCAAGAAGAGAACATACTTCAGTGCACTAGTCAGTGAATGCATATCCGTGCATGCACTGGATGGATCAAACACGAATAGTTCTTTCACTCATCAACGAAATCTTTAAAAAAAGACCGTGACCTTTAAATCAGACTCAGAGGCAGCAGCAATTTTAATGGCTTTAATGACTGAGGTTCCACATGATCAACTGATGTGCTATGATCCCCCCTAAACCATTGTGATATTTACTCTCTATTCATTTCATCCAGTTGACTTAAATGAGTCTCTTGTAAAAAAGAAAAACCAAAACCCCCTAACATTTCTTGGCCATTAATAAATAGAATTTTTTTTATTGTTTGAACAGATGATTAACTACATTTATAAGCTAAAAACAAAACTTTTACCACTTTATATTTATGTACTTTGGAAAAGAAAGTACTCAGAAACACTGCCAACCTTATAAACCATAAATCCACATAACAGCACTTTGATTCCAAAATAAAATATCCACTTTGTCTGTTATTAAATAGTAAAAATATTCCAACATAACCATATTGTATGATGGTTATAACTCATATTCAGAATTTATTTGATGTAGAGTTACTGACTGTAGGGGTTTTCTGGTCTGCAGAATAAGACTGGAAATGCATACAGGGACAGAGTTAAAGTTGTATTTGGAACATGCAATGTGATATTTTACAAATGTGCATTTATTTAAGAAACTGTGAGGGTATCTGAATATTTATTGACATTCCCCTAACGATTCATTTCCTTGCTTCAAACTGTTTAGGATTTTTTTTTTCCAGCTGGAACTTCAGATACACACATTTCAATTTACATATGTACTAGTTCAATCTAAGTATAGCTGGAAAAACACATACTCCCCTTTGTAGCTCAAAAAAGACCTCTGTAGGTATTACGACTGCCTTTTACTGCATCACTCCAAAAGCACAAAACAGCCATGTTCCATTATTTGCATTCTGTTTTGCTGTAATATTTTTTGAGTTATCTATTAATACAGTTTTTGCAAATGAACTGCGATACTAGCCCTGATCATATGGTGGATAGAAAACCCAAAAACGTGATTTAAAGATAGGCTAAACCTAGGGAACATCCATACAGCTGCATTTGTACCGGGAAAGGCGAGAGGCCAGGGCATGTGCTGGCGCACTGGCGTGCCCTCACCCTTGCTGCTCTATTGTACGCTGGCTCCCTGGCATAGTTTTGGTTCCTGCCAGCTAACATGTTCCCAGACAATGGCTGGGCATGGTTCAGGGGACAGCACAGGCCACGGACTGCTCCCAGGAGACAGTCTGAATGAGGCCACCCTCTTTTGGGAAAAAGAGAACTTAGCCATATGGACATGAGACATGCTGTGTCTTTTAGCCTTAGGATGCGAGAACCATCCCTGGCCTGTTTTACTTGCCATTATAGACGTAGCCTGAGCATCACTGTGAAGCGACAGTTGTGCCTTTCTCTCTCTCCTCAAACACATCAAGAATACATAGACCTACAAAGAAATATACCCCCCAGACCACGGCGCAGACACCACATAGCTACCACAAAAACACAGTCAGTTAAAAATAATAATAATAAAAAAATCAACTGCTCTATGGAAACCTTTCTCTCTAAACCACCCCAGCATGACAAAGTGAGAGAAATGGAGATGAACCACACTGCAAGATGGCACTCGTGCTGTATCTCAGATTCCTGCCATCCCATGGAAAAAGCTGGAAACCAGCAGGAGGATGGCTTGATGAAGCATGCCCACTTCTCTCTTTGCAAGGTAAGCCTGTGTGTACACCAGGCATGCCACAGGGCATGAGTAGAAGAGAAAATGGCTGAAAGAGTCTGTGTTCTGGCAAGCACATTGCAAAACACAGCATTGGCAGGACAAGAGGAGCTGCTATTAATTTAAAACTCCACTGGATGCTGCAAGTTATGCTAAGGCTAAACCAGGTGTGTCCAAAACTCACCTCATGCCACAGGCTAACTGTGTAGAGAAACTGAGTAGAGAATCTCACCTCAAAAACCTCAACATTTGAACATTTCTTCTTCCTTTTATAATCCAAAATATGATCTGAGAAGATAGATGGTTTTTAACTATTAGAAATCAACAATATAAAATGGTTTGGTGTTTATTCAAACCTTACCGTAGATTCATGAAGGAGCATTTTTTTCCACTCAAGATATGTAGTGGCATGCATCTACATACTAAAGCAACTTCCATTTGTGTAACACTACAAATTAATATCCTTTCTTCTTAAAATGTTTCCACATCAGATTTTTAATCCATGTGCCAAAGGATCTATTGATAAGTGATATCTCATACATAATATCTGTGCAACAATTTACCTCAATAAGAAGACAGCTATGCAGATCATTCTAAAAGATAAGAAAGATATTTCTCTGAATATTTTTAGCTTTCCTTTCAAGTAATAAATGAATAAGGTAGCATTTGAGTTCAGATAGGTAGCCGGGTTCAGAATCACTGCAGCAGGTTCACAACTCAACCTTTGTATACAGTCTTGCTTCTTTTCTAAACTAAGAAAATGCAATGAATTCTTCATCAGTGGATAGAAACAAAAACAGTTTAGAAATGTAGATGTTTTCGATGCAAATGGAAAATTAAGAAGAGATGCAAGAGGCACTGGAAGAACCATGTCATCACTGCACTAACAGAGCGTAGATAATAATGCCACCTATTAGTATAAACTCTGATGTATCTGAGTTAGTTCCCTGCATTTGAACAGTTGGTACATCCATACTACAGTCCACCCAAACCCAGGTAAGTTGCACATAAATATGTGAGACTGTACTGCATCTCCCACACCCTCCTGCACTATTCACTCTTATCATAGAATCATAGAATCATTAAGGTTGGAAAAGACCTCCAGAATCATCTGGTCCAACCATCTCCCTACCAAGTCTGACCTTTCCTTAAACACCCCCAGGGATGGTGACTCCACCACCTCCCTGGGCAACCCGTTCCAATGCCTGACTGCTCTTTCTGAGAAGAAATGTCTCCTCATTTCCAAACTGAACCTCCCCTGGCACAACTTGAGGCCATTCCCTCTAGTCCTATCACTAGTTACCTGTGAGAAGAGGCCGACCCCAGTTCCCCACCCCTTCCTTTCAGGTAGTTGTAGAGAGCAATAAGGTCTCCCCTGAGCCTCTTCTTCTCCAGACTAAACACCCACAGTTCCCTCGGCTGCTCCTCACAGGACTTCCAAGCCCTTCACCAGCTTCGTAGTTCTTCTCTGGACATGCTCCAGGGCCTCAATGTCCTTCTTGTAGTGAGGGGCCCAAAGTGGAACACAGTCATCGAGGTGCGGCCTCACCAGAGCAGAGTACAGGGGGATGATCACCTCCCTGGTCCTGCTGGCTACACTATTCCTGATACAAGCCAGGATGCTGTTGGCCTTCTTGGCCACCTGGGCACACTGATAGCTCATGTTCAGGAGAGCATCAATCAGCACCCCCAGATCTTTTTCCTCTGCACAGCCTTCCAGCTACTCTGCCCCAGGCCTGTAGCATTGCATGGGGTTGTTGTGACCAAAGTGCAGGATCCTTTTATTTTATCACAAGAAAATGGAAAGGCATCAATACATAAAATGACAGTATAGATACACTGAGGTTAGACAAATATTTTACATTTTCTGGAGTCTGTAAAGATTACATACCCAATGATATTTTTTTTCTCCTAAGATTCAGATTTAAAACTGAAGGTACAGGTCATTCTTTTGTTTAAAACAAAGAAACAAACAAAAAACACAACACAAACAAACAAAAAACAAATAAGATTCATTACCTTCTCTAGTAGGAATAGAATGGACAGTATTCTCCTAAATTAGCAGTTTTGAAACAGCTCAAGTTTTTATGTTCTGCAACATGTAGGTTAGCAGGGTTCAGTTCCCCTCTTTTTGTGTGGTGATTAAGAGTCCACTGCCCCATGCCCCAAATTTTGGGGATCGGGATTAAATTCCTGTGGAGAGAGACCCAGTCTACGTGGACAGAGTGTATCACAAGAAAGGGATAACAAGATTCCAGCCTAGAGGCCACTCCAGGTGCCTGGGGAGCAAGTGAGAGCTGACTTCTAACCTTTGATCCAAAACCTGGCTGTTTGTTTTTTTATTCTTTTGATGTAAAAGAGATGGACAGTCTATGGAGGAGACATAGACAATGCCTCTGTCATTTGCAGACCTAGGCATTCTATTTCCTTGTTCTTGTTGTCTCCAAGGCCTTTTTTTTTTTTCCTGTAAGAAAAAATGTTAGCATGATCATACTAAATAATCAATAAAAAAATCTGGGCCAAAAAAAAATCTCTGAAAAAGTTGTCATAAACAGCACTTTCAGAATATTCAGTCATTGCAGCTTATGCAGAAGTTTTAATTCAGAGCTTACCACCATCTGATCTAAGCTCTTGAAAATGGTGAGTATGCCAGTAGTGACAACATAAGCATCTGTCAACCATCTTCCCTCTAAGTTGTTCAATAAAGCTACCTAATGCTTGAGCTAGCAGCCAATTCTGCCACCTGCATGTGGCTGGTCTAGAAATACGCCATTTAGCAGATGTGGTAGTCTGCAAACTTGGAAGTATATTACGTGTTTGAGGTTTCTTAGAGGTGGTCTCTTAATACAGTATGATACTAAATAAGACTATAATATGAAATGTATTAATGTTAATGAATGATGCTGTTCCACCTAACAGGTCCTATGAGATAGCACTCTGGTAACCTTGTAAAACACACCATAAGATTTTTTAGCAGGAAGGAATAATTGCTTGTTACTATCAACATAGGAAAAATGAAATGCTCCTGAGGCATAGAAGACCGGCTTTCTCTGAGAATCACCACTGAAAACTGCTGAAAAGCTGAGATTACGCTGAAGTCGACTGAAGCCGTAGCCAAGTCTTTTCTCTGGTTTCAGTAAGCTCTGGATCAATCCAATGGCACTGACAAATTCATGTGGGAGTGGGATATACATCTTTCTGTGCACAGCAGCAGCGTATAATAGCATTTCCCTCTGTGTATATGTATGGTGGATCTTCCTTCTGCTGCAAGTTGCACACTGAGAGTCTATAAATACTTTGATGGGCTGTGGTGATCAGTTTTGCAAGCAGCAAGGAATACATAGCAGACCCACCACACATGCATAAAGAAAAACGGGTAAAGCAGTGCTGGCCTCCTGCAAAACATAACACCCAGTCATGCAAATCATTTGCAGACTGTTGTAGTACACCAGGCTCCAACCAAGAATGGAGTAACTCTGGATCATGTATGAATGCATTTGACACAGGAGAGCAGCAGCAGAGCAAAATCCATATAGCAAACTTCAAGCCGTTTTTCTCCTATTACTTATAAGCTGAAACATACAGCACCTTGAAGCTCACTGCCACTTGGTGACTAGTCCCAGGTAAATTACAGGAAGCCAGCAGTATGTAGGAAGGCAAAAAAAGTTGTTGTAGAGAAGACTGAGAAAAGTGATGGGGGAACAGGCTAGGAGAAAGTGGAAAAGAAGAAACAGCAGAGGTGAAAGTGAGGGTCACACTGAATTCCTCAGAGAGATTTTCCAATATGTTGAGCAATGCTTCTAGTTTGTTCATTCAGTAGTCCACGTTAAAATATTTTTCCCTTTCTTCCAACTTACTTAAGACAGTTCAGTGGAAAAATCTTTCTTTCCTATGTATTTTTGAACGCACAGAAAGATATAATTTTACTTGAACTAAACAATGAAAATGTTCCAGGCTACCAAACTATCGATCAGACATTTTCTTATGTATGTCATCATCCTTTACCTTTTCCTCAACATTTATGCTGCCACAAAGAGAAAAGAAACAGATATCAATACAGTAATAAAAGTACCCTACAATACTACAGTGACAGAAAATGCCTCCAGATGAATTCTGATTTAGATGAGTCACACTTGTATAGGAATGAAAGTCAGAGACCCCTGCTTCTTGTCTTTGACCTTCTTTTAGGACGGTAAAGACCTTCCTAAAACCTGTAAAACCTTCCTAAACCTGTAAATTTCATAAGAACGCTGTGTAGCAGTTCCCTCAAATTAAGTACCCAACTATTTCAGTCCTCAAAATATAAAAAGACATGCAATTGCTAAAGATCAGGAGATTATTATCATTGCCAGAGGCTCTATCTGATAGGAAAACTGTGTCATATACTGCAAGTAAAAAAAAAAAATCTTCAAAGACCTAGTAGCACATTTCTACTCAGTGAGATCTGAGGTCATCAGTGTAATCATAAAATTGTAAGTAGGTAAGCATCACATATCCAAATGTGTCTCTTTACTGTTAGCGAACAATCTATCCTTCTTACTTCTGATCTGACAAAAAGCACCTAATGGGGAGAGAGAAGGCAATACAGCGCTTCTTCAAAGGAATTTTCAGTACGAGCAAAAAGTACATATAGTAAACTTAACAAAATATATTTCAAAATTATAGGTTTTTCCTTTCTCTTCCATATAATACTGAAAACATAGATTAGTTGTTGCATGTTTCATGAAGAAAAATGAACACAGTAGTTTGCAAACCTCTAAGTTGCTAATATGCAGAACAACGCAGGAAATGCTTTAGCTATCACAGATTACAGAATTCTGCATACACATATGCAGGAGGGGTTTTACATAATTTGTGACATAATTTTGACATACAATTCATGACTGTGGTTTCCAGTGATACAAAGAAAGACTGGGAGACTTTGAATTACTGTGACTGTAACAAAATGGGAAGGTCTTCAGAAAGAAGGATCAATGCATTTGAATCTGCAGGGGAACGCTGAAAATCAGTGCAGAGGAAATGTGAGCATTTTTTTTACATTATCTCAGTGTAAAGCACACTTTTCTTCCCTCCTCTAGGTGCTAACTTCATGCAGAAAATTATGCATAATAGATATCCGGCCCTCCAAAAGAAGGAGAGCATGTTTGCATCCATTTCAATGTAAGTGTTCTGTTCAGTCATTAAAATCTTCATTATATAACTCCTACAGACTGTGAATAATCTGAAATACAAGCACACGGCTGCAGTAACTAATTGATTGGAAACATTCCTCTTGATTACAGATAATTTATTTGAGATGGTTCAGAAAAAAAACTCTATAGTCTATTAAAAAACAAAATTAAAACTTCTCCTTTGGGGAAAGAAATAAACAAAAACCAAGAGATTCTGAGGGACAAAGTATGTGTACACATGTGCTGTGCTATTGTTCACATCCCAGTCTTGTGGCTTCCAAATTTTTTGGATGATAATATCAGTGCAGTGGGGTAAAGGCCACATTCCATTTCTTGGTTACAGAAATATAAACCAAAGTAACTACAGCATTACCAGCCCAGTCACTTTGGAACTACAGAGACTGAAATTCAACTTAAAACTCTACATTTTGCTATGCATGACCTAATATGTAGTTGCTTTTAAGCTGATCTCTCAAACCTTCAAAAGAAGCTTTAAAGTAACTTAAATGTCAGTGTTATGGATAGTGAGACATGGTAAGAAAGAGCGGCTGTCCAGAAGCTCATTTTTAAAGGATTTGATAGCAGATTTCCCTAATCTGATGTTCTTCATTGAATATAGCAAGTTGCTTGCAAATGGCTCTTGAGTTGCATCACATCATCATTTTGTGAGTCTGTCTACAGAATAAAACTTAAATTATTATCTTTAAGTTACACACTGAAATTTGAAAACATTCTTGAATTATACCTTAGCACCTAACATTTAATATACTTCCTATATATTTCATCTCATCACTCAAATTCTACTTCGACAATATTCAGGTGACCTTTAAATACGGTTTATGTTCCATCTCTGACTTCTCTTCCAGGCTACTGCTGAGGTACTACAATCTAGGGATATGAACCAAATCCCTATCTGGAAATAACAATAATTTCTAAAGTATGTTTCCTGTTCCAAACTCTTCATTTTTCCATTCTCTAGTTCTTTGTCTGTCCTCCTTAATTCATGGCCTAAAGCCACAACAAATGGAGCACTTGCCTGTGTTAAAATTTTCAGTTTAGCAATGTAGAAAGCATGTACATTTTGAAAAATTAATCCTACAGTAAAGATGGTACTTGAAGTCTGGTGTGAGCAGAGGCACTGGGATCAGGAAGCAGCAGCAAACACCCAGTGTCAACTCAAACAGATGCGCCAAAGATGAATTATAAAAGTGCACGGGGAAAACACTGGCAAAAGTGCTCCTGCATGCTGGGAGGAATGGAGAGCCCAGGACATGGGCCCAGTGCCTTTTCATGGAAGAAAGAATGGTATAAAGGATGGGCAGTGCTTAAGGGCACAGTGCAACTCTTCAAGATAAAACTGAACTGTCCTCAGGACAGCTAACTTGCTAGCAGTCTGACTGCAATAGCACAAAATGCCAGCATGGACTAATCACATGCACTCTCTCATTTTTCTCAGGTGCTTTTTGTAGCCCATAGGCAGCCCAAGACACACAATGGCTGTTCTGAGTCTGGGCCCCTACCTGACCATGCCTCCACAGCTTGAACAGCATGGAGGAGTCTAATTAAATGGCTCTGCATTAAATGATCACATAGCCGGAGGGCTGAATAGCCAGTTTCCAGAAGAAACTTTCTTTTGAGTATAAGCCCAGCAACAGGAAGGCAGAAGAGGGCCCATAACTTGCCTTGCAGATAAAACACAACAGACAAAGCAGTCAGTGCCATTCCTTAGGGTTCACTAGGAAATGTATATACCTCCCAATTTTAAGGAGACAGATGTGCTTACTTTTAGATTCTCATTTTCTTTTAAGCTACTAGAGTCCAGCTACACCACAAAGACAGATCTCACAGATGTTCTCTTATATAAAAATCAGGGTTTGCCAAGACAGGCTTCTTTCTTTCTGCCAGTTAATAACAGCACAAGCCATGTAACACAATAGCCTGTCCTTATAGAAACAAAGGCACTCAAAATGAAAATATATCCAAGTGATAAAACTTTTGTGAAATATCAAAAACTTGTTTCTGCGCTTTTAGAGAAAAAGGCTATTTTAAAACTACCCCCTCATTTCTCTATCTCTTGCTGGAAGCAATAAAGGAACACGACCAGTTTTGCTTGGCAGATGGATTAATTGTACTCCGTAATTAAGATGTTTTATTAGAAATAAAACAGATGAAATATTCTGTTAGCTATGAACACATCTCTTTTTATGAGATTAGCACTCAGGTATGTTGTATCTCGAGTTGCATAACAGAAGTCTATGTTCCACCACTTTTAAGACTTTCAAATAAATGGTTACCAAAGCTTCCTTTCAAAACATCCTGAAACCATCTTGTGTGTACTTGCAACTTCAGGTATGTCTGTGACTGACTGCAGAGATAAGTTCAGTTCTCCCTTATATTCTCTCATAATAGGCATTTGATTAACAGACTATTTATTAGAGTCTCTAAGGTCACAACTAAACACGATGTGTAAGAGTTCACCACATCGCTTACTCCTCACTTTATAATTTGGATCATGAAAAGCTAACTGAAATCAAAGGGCTGAGAAACAGTGACCAGTGTTATCTCCATGGTGATGGGTATTAGTCATTCTCATAAAAAAAGATCCATTCTTCAAGACAGAAAGGGAAAAGAGGCAATATCAGTGTCTTGTAGACTGCCTGCATGTGGTGGTGTTAATATTTTTCAGCTTTCCTTAAAAGATAAATATTCAGCCAGATACAACTATTGCCAATATCTGGAAGTGATGCAAGAATCACCATGTTGGATGCTAAGTAAATATCTGTATAATTTACTTGCAGAATCTCTAAATAATTTTTAAAATGTCAACTGGTAATAATATTTAAAACAGTCTCAGGAATAGTTTGGAGGGCTTACCAAATTTGTTGGATTATTTTCTAAATATAACCATCAAAAATGAAAGCAAGCAGAACACTAGTTTTCACCCTGGTAGTAGTTTTGACAGAAGTTAACCATTATAGATCCCGGATGTAAGCTTCAAGACTAGAGAGGAGTTTTAAATTGATTTTTACAAGAAAGTACTTCTGTAAAAATTGTATTGTACTACCATTTATGTTTAAGGGAGTCATACTCGTCATTGATTTTGTCGTTAATTTTTGTTGGATTCTCTTGGTATTCATATCTACAGAGGAAACAACCCTCATGAAGTGGTAGAGTTACTCAGGTGAGAACACTGGATGGCACAGACAGCCTCCACAATATGGTTCTGAACAAGCACTGTGTGAGCTCAGCTCTTGTAGGCTGTAGAATTGCGATGCTATAGCTTTGTTTGGTTTAAAAGAAAAGGAATGGAGTTCTGTTTAAGTCTTGTCCAGATATAAAACTAGTTTAGCTGCTCAAATAAGTTAGTTGTTAGCTAAGAACAAATCTCCTGGTGCTTCCACTAGAAAGCACAACTTTTACTTTTTCTCTTTTGCACACTTTTTTTTCCTCCCAGCTGTAGTATTCACTTCCAATTTCACAGCTGCATTTTTAACTGCATATATCTTTTTACATGGGCAATGATTTCACATTGTTCATCTCCTCAGCCTGTATTGATTAGATGAATGTGTGGTTTGGCTTTTTATGGCCATGCTTTAAAAGTTTCCTCTGGACAAAAGAAGCAATCTCAAACTCCATTTCCACTAATTCCTCTCTTGACTCAACATCTCTTTTGTCTTCAACAAACTGTATTCCCTTGTGTCTACTCTTGGCCCCAGCTTTTATCCTGTATGCTCTAGTTCCATAAATCTGCTGTCTATTCAGTATGCACAACTATGTCTGCAGCAGTATGTCCGTGCTACAGCCTCATCTCTTAGCACTCCTCGTATCCCCAGTCACAACGTCTCCTTCACATTAACTACGGAGATTAACTTTCTATTATTTTTTTTAAGTTTACCCTTTAGGAACTTTTGCATTAACTTTTTGCATTTGCTACTAAGTACCCTTTTGCAGGTTCAAATGAGGTTCCAGTCAAACAAGTCTAACAGAACTACACGTTCCCTTCAAGGTCCATTAACAAAACACAAACTCTCTTTTACTTGGGACTGTTTATGGACTAACTCCAGTGCAATGATGGGACTTAAAAATCCTCATTCTCTGTTACTGCTTTCTGATTAATTCCCACTGATTGATTTCCTTTCCTTTAACCAAATCTGACACTGGCCGAAAGGATTTCCTGATTTATTTATTTTTTTTTACTCTAATCTTCATCAGAAAAATATTCTTGTCGGCACGCCTCAGTTATTTTCCTTTTCTTATATTTTTGATGCTGCACCATGTATTTTTACATGAACTACAATGGAAACTTGTACTAGAAAAAAATTTCTGTCTTCCAGTCCCCTTAATGTTTCGAAATAATTTTCAAACCTTTACTCTCTTTACCAATATACTGGACAATACAAAGGACTAGTTCAGTTTTTCCCAAGAATCCAAAACCTGTCTTTTCAATATATATATATACATATATATATATATATTAGAGAGAATCATTAGGTCTAAAGCCAGAAGTGAAATCTTTCATGGTAATGCTTACACAACATATCAAGAGTATTATTCTGACTGACACTGGAACATCTGACTTCTTTTTTTTTTCCAAACATTTTCAATACAACTTATTGGTTTCTACTAGTTGGATGCAAATTTCAAGTGTCAATTTTAAGTTTTGCATGTTTGTTCATGCCTGATCTAATAGTCTTATGAACATACACTAAAATTAATTTGTTCAATCAAACTTAAAAGAACAAATGCAGTTATATAAGATGCTTAAAAGATCTGTGGTTTCCATTAATGTAACAACGATATCAACTAGCGGCAATATTAACAATTGTGCAGTAGCATTTAAAATGATTAATCAGAGAGTTTTTTTCTCTAAAATTTGATCCAATTATTGGAAACCACATATTTTAAAATGCAGAGCTACTCGTAATATAAAATGTAATCAGGCCAAAACCTTCTTTCCAAAAACATTTCTAGAATCACTCTGTGTCATTAGGATTCTTTTAGGGAAGTAATGAATTTAAAGAACTCTGTATAAGAATCCTTGCTTCTACAGCTACTTTCCTATTGAAGAAAAGTATGTGGCAACTGAAATGATTGTGTAATTCATATTCTGCAGTCAGCAAACACCAGGAGCTCTAAAGCCAAATCAGTCAATAGAAGCAATCCTTTAATGTGCTTAACTGGTAATTTTCTGAGAAAGCTGCCACGGACCATACAATTTTCTAAGTCCTAGTGTTGACCACAGTGATGTTACTTTCTAGTGTGACTTTAGTATGTGTTTAAAGGAGCCAATACTGTATTTACACAATAGATAATACATAAACTTTAATAGGTTATGACAGGCATTGTATTTCAAGACAATTATAATTTGCCTCTAGTAGGCATGAGACTAAATACCTATTGAGTTTTACCACACAAGAAGTACTGTTTTGGACAAAAATGCCTGGATTATATTACTGATATAAAATTGAAAATAAATTTAGAAATAAAAGAAAACAAGGCTACATTATTTATTTGTGAATGATCTCATTGCGCACCAGCTCCAGAACACTAATTTTATCAGGAACCCTGAAGCTATTTGTAATGGCAATTGCTATCAGTTTGCTTTCAATTTCTTAACCTATTAGACAAACAAAAATATTGTTCAGATAAAAACTAGAACAGATTCTCATAAACATTGCAATGCAAAAGTACCGCATGATTGTGAGGTTCTGCCAGCACCCACTGTTTAGAGATCGTGCACTAATACAATCTGACTTGTTAACTTACAATCTGAAAACAACATTTCAAAAAGTTCAAAATTACAAAACAGTAATTCCTGACCAAATGGTCAAAATTCAAGAAGTATATTCACACGGATTCATTACAAAGTTAGTGTGTGAATTCTTGTATCTGAGTAAGACTTTAGGGGGTAGTACAAACTGCTATGTATTTTGCAATTGCAGTTAAGGTTTGTTAATTGTGAAATATTCTAAACTTTATTTTGGAATCAGTTCCTTCTTTTGCAAGAAATGTATAAACATAAAAAGCATCAGAAACCACCAAAACAGATTAGTTACAGCTGTGAGTCCCATCCTATGTAGAGACACACATCCAAAATTCAGCAAAATTTTAAGTCAATCAAACTTACAGTAGGTAGACATATACTCTGTAAAGTCACACAAATGAAGGTTGCAGTCATGTACTTCAGGTGCAATAACCGAGGATGGCTTCTGGCAAATGCATTGCATATCTGACAGTATACCATAAACATCAGCTATCTTGGAAAAGTATAAATACTTCTGAGTTCCTCATTTGTCACAACCATGTTCATTCTGTACTTAAGCTAAGAATCTAAATCTATTATTGGCTTTATCTTTATAGAGAGCATTATTGATCAGTATCTGTACTTCAAAAATATTTTGAACTGGTCTTGATAAAACATGTAAAATGCATACCTTTGTTCCTACTATAAAAATTGCTTACGCATCTTTAAATGTTAGTTCATCAAATGGGAGACATTAGCATGAATGATGTGTTTACCGAAAATACATTTTGTTCACTACTGCTGCTAATTGTCTACTGGTCTCTCAAAGCTTAACTTTCTTTTATGAATTCTGCTTTGCAACTGTGGCTTGAGACATCACATGAAAAGTAATGAATGAAAAACAGAAGGTAGGACAGTACCGTGCAGTTTAAACAGTTGAACTGTATAATCCAATTACATAAATAAAAGTAGGAATCAGATTCCAAAGGCAACATAAAAAGTGAGAAATCTGGCCTGTACACCAGTCAGAGGTACTCTTTCATATTTTATTTAACCTGAAAGGAGTTGAAAGTAGCAAGGAACTACAGCTTCCTGGGGTACACGTATAAATGGTGATTGAATGGCAGCGGAATTTACTGATAAGGATAAATATACAACCATGTGTATGTGCTCATACTTAAATAAGTTGATAGATTAATTTATTTATAGTAAGAATAACATCAACTTTTGAATACAGGACTAAAACTATTTCATAAGGATTCTCTTGTTAATATTTTTCCCATGTCCAAAAACATAACTTTGTGATAGTATTTGGGGGGAGAAGGTAAACAACTACACTTTTACAGATAAAGGACTACCACAGTAAATTGATACAAACTCAGAGATTATCCCTAACAAAACCTATGGATTAATTTGATTTGATGTATTCAGGAAAATGATTTTAAATATATATATTTTTAAATATCTTTCTGTATACTATAAGGGATCCCCAGAGTCTAGTGTGATGAAAGAGATACAATACTACAAAACCTTTATTTAAAATAACAATAGCAAAATAAAGAAATAGCAAGAGATTGTTATAATATTAATTTTATATGCTTTACTTATTCAGGTACAGGCAAAGCATGAAGAGTCAGATGAAGCTGAAGACTATACCTTATTATCAAGCTGAAAAAAAAAAATACTACTTCAGTGGATTTCTGAATTAGTCCATTTTTTAGTATACAAAAATTCCATCTACATATTTGATGATTTTACAAAGGCTGTGTCACGTCAGTTTCTTTTCATTCTCTGAAACAATTGTTTTTTAGATTGCTCTTATTTTTAATGTCTTTTGTTTAGTTTTGTCTCATTTTTCAAAAAACACTACTAGCTGCATAGGCTATTCTAGTTGTGTAAGTGAAACACCTAAATCAACAAAGTAAATATACTTGAGCTAATATTCCTGAAACTACTTAAGGAGCCAACGGCTTAATAATGTTTAAGAAGTGTCTGGGACTAGACATAGAAAATATGGATATTTGCAGATATAAATAACTAAAAGTTTTTTGTCGTTTTTGTTATTTGATTTTATTAGCATTTAAATGTTTTTCTCCCATTATTAAGACAAAGTGAAATTTCAAGGAAGTGGTAGCATACCTTTAATTCCACTTCCCCTGCAGTAAAGTTGCTTCACTTTCATAAAGACCACAAATTCTTGCCACTTGCATAGAGCTCACTGGCATCCCTCATGTGGGATAAGCAACATCACAAAGACTCATTGCAAGAGAAAGTAAAAGAAAAGACTGCTAAGAACCAACAAAATTCACAAATATGTCATTTTTGCTTCAGTCTAGTTTACAATTGTGTATTTCCAATCTGTGCCAGCTGGCAACAATTCCTTTGGAACAGGAATGGTAAAGGAGTAGTCAGGGAGGACAAGGATCTGTCCTCTCTTTGCTATTGAGTTAGGAAGAAGCAAATAGATTGCAAAAATGAGATTTCAGGTGATTCTAAGAAAATCCCAACTTAATCAGAAGATTAAGGGGTGATTTTGATTCCATTTTCACGTCCTGGCTCCATCACGTAAGACAGAGCAGAGCATAAACTTCTATTGGCTGGCATATTTTTGAAATTTTGGCTCTGAGGCTGAGTTTTAACCATTTGCAATGAGGGTTTGTGAACCAACCTTCTATCTGAATAAATGGTAAGGTATGAGAGGAAAACAGAGCAATCAGTAAACAAGCCTTCTGGCTGCCAGCCATGATCTGTTAGTATCCAGTTGCTCATTTCTTCAGCTTCCAGCTTTCCTTTTCTGATGTTTATTTCTCTCTGTTCTAACACAGATGGCTTTTTTTTTTTATGGCTAATTGAATTAAGTAATTTTAAATAAAGGCTAATTTCTATCTAATTGTATTATGAAAGATGAAATGCATCCTCAGTTTTTCTATCACAACAAGCTGGATACAGAGAAATGCACATCCTGTTGCAGATTAAATATAGACAACCAGATTGACACAATCCACAGGAAATTAAGAACTGCAAAACCAGACAATGAGAGAACAGCTCATGAAGTAGATACTAAAATTCACTCTTAAATCATATGACAGGTTTGAAAAACATATGAGATTTGGACACAGATTTGTAGAAGGGCTTGATGACTTTCAGTCAATGTTGGCCAGGAAAACAGTGCACCCGTCCAGAAGTGTAACTTTCAAAATCTAAAGACACCCACAACTGATGCACGCTTTTGACACCATGCTCCTCAGATACCCTGTTTAGGCACCAAACTGCTAAAAAGCAGAACATCTAGGCCTAAAACCTTCTAAATCTGTATAAGCTTTCTTTAAGTTGTCTGGCTTACTCCACCCAACACTGCATGCAAAAAAATGGATAACTAAATCAAGAAGCCTGCGTCTCCTTCACTCACTTCAGATCAAAGCCTACAATTTGTTTGCCTATTACAGCTGGATGCGCAAATCAAGTGAATATAATATAGAAATTAATGTTTGTTTGTTTGTTTTGTTTGATTTTCATACTCCATACAACATCTTCTATTTGTTGCAGAAGCTCATTTATCTAAGAAAAATTCTTGTGTGGGAGAGATGGATTTTAAAAAATCTGTTCTGAAGGAGAACGTAACTTGATTTGATATATAAGCAGCAAAATGTTAAACCAAGTCCCATGGACTTTTATTTTTCATAAAAACAGCACCTAACCCAAAATTACTTGAATAGTCACTAAAAACAACGTATATCAAAAATATTGTTGCATTACAAAACTGTGTGCAATTCTGTATCGGTTATATCCCATGCAGATAAAATTACAATATAAACTGATATATTTAATTTGTCATAAATGATATTTAAAAAAGCATTTTTTGATTTTACTTCTGAACAGTTATAATAGCTTCTCACACAAAGAAGTCTGTCTTTCCTGTATCTTCCTCCACACGCTTCTTGTCTTGCAGTTGTGTTTTCAATTTACTTTCACTTAGTGTCTTTACTTACTTACTTACTTAGGGCAAAAATGCAAGTAAGTAACATTTTCTTAAAGACCTATGGTGTCTTCAATTTTCTCTAATACGTTCAGATGATGAGATGAGAACCTGCACTTCTCTCTTTGAACATACATAAGAGTTTCTTGTGGGTTTTCACTCTATGGTTTTGATTGTGGAATTTATTTTAAAAGCACCTTTTGAAAACAACTCTCTATCCTAACTGTTCCTATGATTCGCTTAGCACGCAGTGGGACTTGCCTGGCTGCACTGCCATTTAGAGGCAGCAGGACAAGGTAGACAATGGGGCTGAGAGGAATCTCATCAAGGGAAATTTCACCAGGGGAAATGCGAAGTCTTGCCCCTGGAGAGGGACAACCCCATAAAACAGCACATGCTGCAGGCTGGTTTGAAAGCAGATTTGCAGAGAAGGACCTTGCAAGTTGAACAGGAGTCAATGCATCCTCACAGCAAAGAAGGAGCAACAGCCCCATGGGCTACATTAGGCAGAACATCTCTATCAGGTCAAGGATGGTGAATCTTCCCTGCTGCTCAGCACTGGAGAGGCCACATCTGGAGCACTGTGTCCAGTTCAGGGCTGACCAGTACAAGATAGATACAAAAATACCAGAATTAATACAGCCTAGGATAGAAAGATGATTAAGGGACTGGAGCATGTCACATAGGAGGAGAGACTGGGAATGCTGGGACTCTTCAGTCTGAAGAAAAGAAGGCTCAGAGGGATCTTAGTGTGGAAATACCTGATGGATAGGAATGAAGAAGGGGGAGTCACACTCTTCTCACTAGTGACCACTGAAAGGATAAGAGAAAAGGGGCATAAATTTAAAAACAAAACAAAACAAACAAACAAACAAAAAAACAGAAAATTCCATCTGAACACAAAAAAACACTTCTTTACTGTGAAGGTCATCCAACACTGGAACAAGCTGTGAAGTCGCCATCCTTGGAGACAATCAAAGGCAATTGGACTAGATGACCTCAAGAGGTCCCTCCCACCTGAACAACTCCATGATTCTGAGACCTGGAACTGCAGAAAGATTTTTCCTAACAGAGCCTTTCCAGACCATCAACCTGCAGGTATTTACCAAAATATGGAGCAGAACAGAGGGCAAAAAGCCAGTACACAACAAACTGAATCTTATTACACTTCTGAAGGTGCATCACTCTCAGCTGTATCATACATCTCAATGCACTAGTGAAATCAACGCATGCATATCCTCAACGTTCTTAGCAGACATCTTGCAGGTTTTGCCCCTCTTTTAATTTTTGGACACTGTTTTCATACTGATGTTAACTCTGCTACTTCATCTCACACACAGTCCTGCCTGTTGGGGCCCACCTGTCTTTCAAATGGGGTATTTCCAGTGCAAATCTGTTTATCAGTGGAGATACCATGCACCACTGAACAATCACCTTTTGGTAATCTCACCCTATAGTACCACACAAAGATGTTCATGTTAGTAGTTTAATATTAGTTTATTTATAAAATATTAGTTTGTTTTTTTTAAAAAAAATATTAATATAGTTTAAATATTAATAAATAGTTTAATTACCCAAATAGTTTTGCTGTCTACAATTATTCCACATTCCCAATAACGTTGTTTCAGATGCTGCTGGGATGGAGCTATGAACACCAAAGGTTTTGGAACTATCAGCTTTCACTGAAAGTTGATTTTCTACACAAAAATAAAATCTTAGACTTCCTGAAATAGTTGTTGGTAGTGTGCTTAACCTGGACACAGTAATAGTCTGTAAGGTATTTGCACACAATAGTGCAGCACTAACTTTTAACATTCCAGATGTTCAATCTTGTTCTGGCTAGATTTAAAACCAGTGTTATATCACTGTAACAGTTTTTCAATTGATCGCACATTGCTGCAAGAGTGGAATCAAGCCCACAGCCTCACATTTACTTCTGCAACCTGACGCATTTTAGAACTCTGAGCTGCGCTCTCCAAACAATGGCATATGTAATGTTCAACCTCAGTGGTAAAGTTAATGCAGATATTGATACACTTCTGGTATAGCCTTGCCCGTGGAGTGCAGTCCCCACCATGACAAGGTTTTGCTATACTTTCAATGTGATATACTTAAACAAAGCTTAGAAGGCTTTTATTGAGAAGTTGTTTAGCAAATGCTTGATAGATCAGATTGTTCACAGATGAGGCTTATAAATGCTCATTAAAATAAAAAAGGCATCAATCACTTGGCTTGTATATATTGTGAGGTAGATATTTAAAATTAAAAGAAAAGCATACTATGTCTGAGCATTAGAATCAAAACCAGACACTATAAAACTATACGTAATTGCTATGTTATACTATTTGGCTTTAACTTTCAATGCTTACTATGATAAAATATGCTTTTTAGTTAAGTATATTTCCATCACTTTCAAATATAAAATATTATCCATTTAATAACCAAAACACTACTTAGCAATTATAATGCCTATTGTTTCCACATTCTTGTAATCTTCAGTCTATCAAAATAAATTGCCATGAAAAAACAATCAGGCGACAAAGTCTTTTCCTGCCATGGGAAGATTTTTATCTACACACAACTTTTAAATGAATTGAGCTTTGTGAAGCACTTCCCATGGCAGTTTGCTTTGTACTCAACTTCTGGCACACGATACCTTTACTACCTGCAGGGTTGCCCTCTTTGTAACTGCACTGGTGAGCACAACTATGGATAACCAGCAGAGAACATGTGTTGGTGTAGGCTGCATGTCCCAGCGTACAAAAATGTGAGCAGTGCTGACACAGAGCCACCAGCTGTGCTTTGAATCACATTGCTCTTGGGTGCCCTGGGCAGCTCTTGGGTACCCTGCAGAATGGCTCCAGTTACCACATGGACTCAGTGGAGAGGGCTTAGTGCACTTTGGGAAACGTCAGGAAGTATTTCTAATTATCAATATTTGAGCAGTGCTACCTGTTCAGGCCAGCCTGCTCAGGATTTAGCACTGCTGATATTTTCTTTTGGGACATGAACAAAATAACATCTGGAGATCTGTAAGAAATCTCTCCCCCCAACCCTTTTAAAAATGATTGTCTGACTTGATGATTCACTGTTGTAATTTTTCTAGTAACTGGCAACTTTCTGTTGCCAATTATTTAAATATCAAAATAATATATTTCCCTGGAGCAATGAAAAGCAATAAAAATAAGAGCTGGCAGTTATTACTTACATTGAAAAACATGATCCAAAGAGTTCATCCAATTAGCAAAAGATAAATTACCTAAAAGGTACACTATGCAAAGTGTTTAATACTGTTTTCATTTACAGTATGTTTTGCATTCCAGTCCAAAAAAGAGTAGCCAGAGTGAGAACGATCCATTTCTCAAATTCTTCCATCTGGCACAGCATCTCTTGGAAGAGCCACAGAACAACTGTTAAAGCACCAAATGCTGTCGAGGGAGGGAGACTACATCTGTGAGGGGCATGGAGGGTAAAAGAACAACCAGATGGGGGGCTTACTGGACTGAAAGATGTCTTCTCCCAAGAGCAGCCTCCAGGCTAGCAGGATCCAAGCTTTTTATTTTTCACTTAACTAAACAGCACCCATTCCAGACCCCCTCTGCTCAGTATCAGTAGCCCAGAGGCACAGCAGTTCAGTGGGAACTTCTGCTGGGGATAGGAGAGAAAAGGAAATTAGGATAATTCAGAGTAAATAATACAGGGAACAGGTAGTTCCACTGCTGAATGAAGCAATGGGAAGGGACTGTTTTCTTACAAGAGGGATGCTGCTGCTGCAGGTGAAGATAAGGAAAAGATGTGTGCTGAAATGAGGAAAAGATAGGGGAATGTTCCTTGGCAAGGAAGAAATGGCAGCTGTTGTAGGAAAAGGTGAGAGTTGCCTGCTACTATTCAGTGTGGGACAGCTCATGTGTGTACAAAGCCCATGAACAGGAAGGCTTGGGTTAATATTTTAACAGGGAAATAATAGCTCCTGGGGTTTGCTGAAGTAAGACTTCCTCATCAAATTAGTCAGCACAATAAGAGCAGATCAACAGAATGATGCAGTTGCTGCTGAGGACCTTCAAATTGCACTGTACATATTTTGGGGTTTTTAATTCAGACTACTTCAAATCTGAGCCCCAGATCAAGCATTCTTACTTCAGCAGTTCAAAGGAAAGCTATGCCATAAAACTCTGATTTGCAGACAGCACATATTTCAGCTGGTTATTCTGGGAAGTACTACATCATCCTTTAGCCCATCACATATGATAATGTTAAGAAGCAGGGGCAGTGACATGCATCTCTCTCATAAGCCTCATAAGTCAAGCCTTATTTCTGTTTCTCTTCCTATTTCTGCCCTGCATCATTCTGTCCTTGCTTGCATCCAAGTGCCGCCGTACTGCTTTCAGAAATCTCCTATCACAGTCTTCATGCACCACTATTTCATCAATGGCCAATATGGAAGGAAATGTGGCCTTACTTCTCCAGCCACAGTAGTAACTCCATGAGGATACCCCAGATGAACTGACTTCAGACCTCTTCGAGGCACTTCAGGCTGAGGAGGCAGATATAGTACATGCAGCCAGGATCAGAGAACAATTAGAGGTATCAGTTAAGCATGAAGGACTGAAGAATAATTTCCAAAAAAAAAAAAAAAAAAGCAAAAAAATTAAGGGCAGGCAGTTAATAGCAGTATGGAAGATCATGGCTCTGCATTCCATGTCCAGCACTGCAGAGTGTCAGATAAGCAAGTCTTCTGTTGGCAAATGAACAGAGTACATGCTGGCGGCCTTGGCAGTGGTGTGCCCAACTCTCTAGAGCTTTGGTACTCCACTAGCATAGAAAATTTGACAGATACAAACTCTGATATAAAACTTACACAAAAACTCTGCAGACCTAAATCTTAAAAGTGCCAAAGGACATCAGGTCTTAATAGCCCTTGAGACTATGAAAAATATGGCACCAAAAAAACAGAATTTTCTGATATGTAAATGAAGACCAATAGCAAAACAAAGCAAAACAAAAACAGAAAAGGGAAAAGGAAAGCACAACCATATGAATGTTGAAGACTGGTATCTGTTTCACCTCCATAAAATGTTCTAAACAAATTCAATTTTGC
Source organism: Oxyura jamaicensis (assembly GCF_011077185.1). Taxonomy (NCBI): domain Eukaryota; kingdom Metazoa; phylum Chordata; class Aves; order Anseriformes; family Anatidae; genus Oxyura; species Oxyura jamaicensis. The sequence goes on from NC_048894.1 coordinate 30,862,817, forward strand.
TGTAAAACTGGTAGGAATCTTGGTTAAAAAAAAAAAAAAAAAAACAAACAAAAAAAAACATTGCATTGTTTACAGAAAGTTTACAGAAAGAAAGATGGATTCCTGAGATATGAGGGTGCCTCTTCTGCTCATATGTATAGTGCATTTCATCATTAAATTCAAATTTTCAAAGAATGGTAAAAAATGATTCAGGAAGACAATGTTAATTTGTTGTGCAAACCTAGGTAAAGAAATCCAATTTAGCTTTTAAAATACATTAACTCATATTTCCAGGTAAATAGTTGAAATATTAATAACAAGTTATAAGTATTTCTAATATTGAATTATTTTGAGTGTGTACACAGTTTCCTACTAAGAAGCATAGCACAAGCTATATAACAACTCATAATCTAAATATGAATTCTCATATCAAAGAGAAGCCTAAATATATATATTTGTAAAATATCTATGTATGAATATGCATAAAGTCTGAGTTCATTAGCAAATGACACTATTAAGGACTTACTCTATTTAATTCCATTTTTAATTGCATTATTGTTATTAAAATGGAGTAATGACATTAGAAGCATAAAGACATAAATCCTCTAAGTATACATACTCTATATGCGGCATTTCCTTTTCTTACATGAAATAATATGATCTGATCAAGTCTTGAAACTGGAGGCTTTCACAATACACGTGAAACCTGCAGTGAAATTTATATGTGAGGGACAGTTATCACTGGCATTGAACTCTGGCTAAAACTATGAGGTTTTATTAGTCTACAAGTTACAAGCAGAACATCTTGGCAGTATATTCCATATGCAACAATACATCGTATTCCACAATGGTTTCACTTGATATACTAATATTAAAAAATACAAAAGCCAAAAATTGGAAAAATACTATTAACATACTTAACATTTGTCAACTATGCTAATACACAATAATGCAAATAGCAACTGATTATTTGGGGAAGACCCACCCGGGGCTGCTCCTCTGTTCTGTTCAAGTGTGGAAGTGTCCTACATTTATATTTTGCCAGGCTAAAGCAGCAGTGAATAACTAACAAGCATTTCCAAAACCTGTTCTGGTGTATCATAGTATAAAACAAAAATTTTGCAGTAAAAAAGCCTATGAAATATCATACATAATTGTTAAGAGAGAAGCTGCTGCTTCTTGTACTTTTTAGCACACCTACATATTTAATGCACGTTAGTTTTATAATTTTACTTTGCAATTTTAAAGGATTAAATAGCTCTGTCAATGCTTTATTTCACCCGTATAATATTGCATTAAAATGTTGTTCCCATTAATAATGAACTCTCTACTGTCTTTAAAATTAAGAGTTTTACTTTGCTGATCTGAATTTTTACAGCATTATCAACCAGTCTGCAAGCATAGCAAGTTTTTCCTTTTGAATAGTATATACCAGCATCACTGCGGAATTCAGTTAATTGACACTGAATTATTTTCCCTTAACATCTCAGATAATAATTAGGTCTCCACTGATCATCAGTCATTGAGAAACACTTTTTAACATGCATACTCTGAAATATGATGAGCAGTCTGGAACAGTCATTTTCATAATTGAGTAGCTGTTGGGAATTCATTTTCTTAAATAGAAGCATAAAGCTGGATGAAATCTCCATGGTCCTCTAGTCCAAACTCTTGCTACTGAAAGAAAGGTAATGACAACAATCTCTCCATTCACAAATTGATGAAACATTAAAAATATTAATTGAATTTCTTCCCTTCACCTTCCAATTGGCAGAATGTTTTAGAATATCAAGCCTGTCATTGTAAGAGTGAAAATGAAACCACAGGTTTGTTCAGTACCTGTTACACTTACTTTTTGGTATAGCACTGAATTTAGAAACTTTAAGCAGTTCTTTTTCCTCATTTACCCATACTTTTATTTTCAAAAGTCCTTATTTTTGCTCTTAGCCTTTGCTTTTTCTTTGTTAAATGAATCAAACTTAAAGCAGGCTGTACCTCAGCATAGCTTTGCCATAGCTATCCACAGATAATCTTGCTGAAATATTTAAGTACACTTACTATGGTAATATGTATCTTAACCCTAACTAAACACACTGGTCCTCCCAGACAGACACAAAGACAAACCCTACACTCTCCTAAGTTCCAGGCTTCTATTCAGTCTAGTTTAAACTCAGCTTTCAATATAATTAACCAGAAATCACATATTTTATATGCCATAGAATCATAGAATGTCCAAGTTGGAAGGGACCCATAACGACGACCCAAAAAAGATTTAAAAAGAAAAAAAATCAGATCGTGTGTCTGAGAGCACTGTCCAAACGCTTCTTGAATTCCAGCAGCTTGGTGCTTTGACACTGCCCTGAGGAGCCTGTCCCAGTGCCCGACCACCCTCTGGGTGCAGAACCTTTCCCTAACACCCAGCCTGACCCTCCCCTGTCCCAGCTCCATGCCGTTCCCTCGGGTCCTGTCGCTGTCCCCAGAGAGCAGAGCTCAGCGCCTGCCCCTCCGCTCCCCTCGTGAGGGAGCTGCAGGCCGCCATGAGGCCTCCCTCAGCCTGCTCTGCTCGGGGCTGGACAAACCAAGTGACTTCAGCCACTCCTCATACATCTTCCTGTCTAGACCCTTTACCATCTTGGTTTCCCTCCTTTGGACACTCTCTATCAGTTTTGTATCTTTCTTATACTGTGGCACCCAGAACTGCACACAGTTCTCAAAGTGAGGCCACACCAGCACAGAGCAGAGCAGGACAATGCCTTCCCTTGACCAGCTAGCGGTGCTGTGCCTGATGCACCCCAGGGTATAGTTGGCCCTCCTGGCTGCCAGGGCACACTGCTGATTCATGTTCAGCTTGCTGTCAACAAAAACCCCCCAGATCCCTTTCTCCAGGGCTGCTCCCTAGCATCTCTTCCCATAGTCTGTTCTGCACCCTTTCCAGGTGCAGAATCTGGCCCTTGCTCTTGTTGGACTTCATATTGTTGGTGATTGCCCAGCTCCCTCATCTGTCCAAATCTCTGCAAGGCCTCACCACCCTTGACAGAGTCAGCAGCTACACCCAATTTGGTATCATCTACGAACTTGCTCAAAAAACTCTCATACATACTAGAGTAAGTTACCAAAAAAAAAAAATAAAACAAAAAAAAAATCTGAAACACTGCAGAATTACTCTGCATGCCACAGAATAGAATATATTTTTAAATAAGTGTTTTCTTTAACGATTTGTTGTGGAATAGCAAAAGGATCGAAATCTTCTAACTAATACAATGCTTAAAAACAAACGAACAAAAACCACGTACATATTTAGCCTAAAAGTTCACCATGAGCTTTCCTCTATTTCAAGCTTTAAATGAAGAATTCCCCATAACTTTTTCTTTCTTTCAAATCTGATCATGTGCATTCACTCCTCCCAAATCTTCTCACAAAAGACGACAGAGACTGAGATCTGTATCTCCAGATCTGGCCAGACACAGTGTTCCCCCACACAGAGCACAGCATCAGTGGTCCTGTCATCAATCACAGATGCAGAGAAATGAATATAAATACTTTCTAAACCTGGCAGCTTGTTGATACTTGAAAAGAGATAAATCACTCTACAAGTATCTCATAAATATCATTGACTTACAATGAAAGCATTAATAATTCCAATAGTATATAAAAAAGCCACATAGAAAGCTATTTACCTATCCCAGGGTACGTGTAGGAAAATCTAGTAGAATGAACAGTTAAAACCTTTGAGAGGAATTAAATTAGTAGACAGGCAAAATAAAAGCTATAAAACACTGTTGAAGAAAAATGCAGAATCACACTAAGATCTTATGAACTAAAGCTGTGAATCCATATGCATTCCACTCCTGCAGATACTTGCCTTGGGCTACTATATTTCTGAAAGAGTGTGTCTGTGTAGAGGTTTACAAATTCACTTGAATTTCAAAAACTGCTATTCATCATTTTATCTTGTTTTCAATGAGGACAGTCACAAAAAGAAAAAAAAAAGGGGGGGGGGGGTGTCAGCTGAAGCCACTAATATTTGCTGACTTGATACTAAAGTTGATTCCAGGGTGGAGAAAAGACTAGAAATTAAGGATCATAGTAGGCAAATTTCAGAAGAATTTTAAAGAGGAAACATTTTTTTCTGACTTTTAAAACTCCTTTCTGCTACATGAATTTTTAATAGCGCTGTTTCTGGCTATTTGGTTATACTTAAAATATCGCATCCTATTACTATTTGATTACACTAAAAATAGTGCATCCTGATTTATTCTCTACTGAAAGATGCCGATAATCTCCAGCTAGTGGGAAAGATAGCATAACTACAACATAATCCACATCACTGATACTTCTATTTATATCTGTCAGTTTGAGCGAAAAAGAATAGTTTTGCATTTGCTCCCACTTTACCCTTCAATATGTCATGATGAACAGTCACTCTTAACAATAATAAAATATTTCGTCCATCTCGGAAATAACCATAGTTGAAAAGTGAGATGCCTGATCCATTTAAAAAATAATAACAACACACCATGTTTCCTTGCTATAGTATGCACTTCTAGCTCCTGGTAGGCCTTGAATGTGCCTGCACGCACGAGCATGCGTAGGAATGTCTTGTTTCAAAATAAACATTAGGAACTTGGGTAATAAATATGTAATTATCATCTGGATAAAATCAGATGCCTAAAATCCTACTGCCTCTGAGTATAATTATAGTAATAAAAATATTGCTGACTGATGAAGAAATGTACTATTTATGCTGCAGGGATTGCAAATCAACACTTTTTTTATACTCAGATGGTTAAAAAAATTCTATCTTCATTATAAAACTTCACTGATACATAAAACAATTCACCTCTGAACTGCAGTGATTAATGCTTCAGACTTTCTTCTTCCTGTCTTACCTCTTTACTACACTTTATGCTATTGTCATGATAATAAATTCATCATTTCAAGATAATACTTGATCTTTCCTGGATAAAACGTGTTTATATAAAATGCATGTTCGTTGTTCTAAATCACATCTTTAAAATATACTTTATATGTAGTAAAACATTCTCTCAGTAGATTAGAGCAAATATTTCTAAACATGTCTACAAAGCACAGCCCTCAAAAACCTCCTATCTTATTTTAAAACCGCATCTTTAATCTTATTTTGCTCACTATATCCCTGGAGTGAATATTAAAAATAAGGCCTATTTTACAATTGCCAAGTGGGGATACATCATCTGAACTGCAAATTTAAATTTAAATGCTTTAGATCTTTCAGAAAGATTAAAAATATGACTAGTGTTTTCCGCTATATTTGTGAAGTACTTCTTGACAGAGTTTCCGAATTCTCTCAGTAGGGGTAGAAGTGCCCTCTCACATTCAGAGATTATGTGGATATTACAATATCTGTCCTATTCTAAATGCAAAAGCTGTGGGCAGTAGTCTACATTTAATTGAGCCATCTCATGATTAATTTTACATTAGATCACTTTTCAAGAAAATAGGGATGAAATATAGTTTGCTATATGAAATTTCTATTTAAAAATCCAAATACTTCACCCAAGTGTCAGAACTCGAATAATTAAGATTCCTCTGTGGACCCTATTTGAGGTGCCTTCTGCATAAAGTGGCTGAATACCATATGATGACTCACTTTTTCACCCCACAGGACCCATTGGGAACAGCATTAATTGGACTGCTTGTCTACTGCTGCGTGCTATTAGGGCTTGTCAAAATGATTGTGGACCCCATGATCCCCACCTGTGCCAGACCCATAAAAAGTTAAGTTCATTGCTGCTGTTCTGCTCCCAGACTTTTGTCTTGGTATCTCTTAAAATTCAGTCTTGCCTTGTCCCCCCCCCCCCCCCACCCTCTTCCAATTAAAATATCTGTTTCACTCTTATCCTCCCTTCTTCTTGACACCAGATGTGCAAGCTGAGGTGGATTGTGAGCACAGGAAAATTATTCTGCCCCCCTCTCAACTATTTACACAATGTATAGCAACACCAAATAAGTGGAATTAGCTGAAATTGTGTTCCTTGGAATATATATATATATATATATATATATATAGGCCTGTCTGGGGTTTAAAGTCTGTGTGGAAGTGACAGCAACAGGGAAAGCTAGAACCTAGGATCAAGTAAGCATGACCAGTGCACAGGAATGTCTGAAAACCTGGAGGCTATAATTTTCATTAGGATCAGCAGTGTGTATACAAAAGAATGCTTATATAGCTTCATCACTTGGCTAAACCTGGACTAACATCTACAGGAAAAGATATCCCTGCTATCCCCTGGCTTGTAATCCCCCTGCCAGGGTGCAGTTTACCTTCAATATACGTATTTTTAGAAAATGTGGGGAAGTAATTTAAAGTAAAATTTACTGCATTTGCTCTATTTTCCAATCCCTTTCCCAGCTTTTGGCTCAAACGGGACGACATGGACTTTATTAAGGATCCCTATGAAAGGACAGAAGCTAGGAAGATGGGGGGTACTTCAGAGTGGCTGCAAAAGAGGCAGTGCTAACCTACACACAAGAAAGAACACTTAATGTAAAAATGAGATTTTGTTCACTTTGCATAAAACACAATGTTAGGGTAGGTTACAAGCATTTGCTAAGTCAGTGAACAAATCACACAGCTGAATACAGACTGCATATTGCAAATCTACTTACATCTGCTATGAGAACTAAAAACGCAAATAAAACATTCCTTTCTTCACTGGAGAACTGTCTTTATGTATAGCTTGAATACCTTCCAAAAGCAATAGTTTATTAATCTGTATTAACAATTTTAACAAGTTTTTGCTGGGATCGTCAAAGGTTTACTCGGTAGACTAGCTTCAGAGTCTCAGAACTTTCCTGCTTAACTTCCTATAAAAAACAACAACAAAAAACAGAAATGGCCACCCTGGTCCCTCTAACATCCTGCAGTGAACCATAGCTAAGAAAACAAGCATACAGAATAAGCACTACCATCAGTAGCAAAATCATTAAGGTTCAGTTAAAATGTCTGTTGAGAATGAGGCAGCTGGGCTGGAATTCAAAGCACAGCTGTCTAACCAACGAGGCACCAAAGCAAGTCAGTAAAAGGCCAAAGACAGGGTAGGACTTAAACCTTTCTCCTCAAAACTTATCAGGTAATCAATTCCATTGAGAAATCCATGACTGATGCATCTTTTGCATCTGAGTTTCTTATGCTTATCTCCTAAATTTATATATATATTCATATATATATTCTTTTAGTCAAGAAGACTCCCTTGGCTTCAACCATAGTGAGGAAAATGCAAATTCAAATCTGAATTGGAAGAGAGAATTGAGTTCACATCTTCTAAGGTTGTAGTTAATTGTCTATGTTATTTGTTCAGCTAGAAATCAGTTTTAGAATACATACTATCAAGTCCATTTAAACTTTCAGTCTCCTGTTTCACAGTTTTTGGAACATACCTGCCACTGTTGGTAGAGATTGTCAAATTAACCAGAGCCATGACAATCACATAACACTGCCTACAATTTCCTATTCATACAGCATTCCTGATCACAGGTCCCATAACGTTCATTTTAAATAAGACTACAGATAACCAAAAAGATTACTTTCAAAAAAGTAGTTTCAGATTTTACAGAGAGAGAGAGAATGCTAGGAAAAAAAAAAAAAATGTTTTCCCAAGTCACGTCTAAATTCATTATTGAGTTAAACTAACAAGAAGTTATTAGTAGCAAGGCATTTAGGACCCGCGGGAACGGGGTTAAGCTGAGGCAGGGGAAATTTAGGCTTGACATCAGGAGGGGGTTCTTCACAGAGAGGGTGGTTGCACACTGGAACAGGCTCCCCAGGGAAGTTGTCACTGCACTGAGCCTGTCTGAATTTAAGAAGAGATTGGACTGTGCACTTAGTCACATGGTCTGAACTTTTGGGTAGACCTGTGCGGTGTCAAGAGTTGGACTTGATGATCCTTAAGGGTCCCTTCCAACTCAGGATATTCTATGATTCTATGATTTATTTCTTTAAGCTTAAGGCTGTATCTCAGCAGTCTCACCTAGAGGTGTCCAACAGTGTAGTTAAGGACACCCATAATGCAGTCCTAATTACCTCTTTTCCAATTACCCATTTAGCAGATAATGTAATTACTCGTTCACACCTATAGACCTGCACCGTAAAAAGAGGTGGTTATTTTGACCTACGGGAGTTTTTCCTAATCTTACCCAACAAAACCACTCTGCATTAAAGTGAGACTTTTGGTCAGTTTTACATGTATCTTGTACTCAGCTTCGGTACCAAATAAAGTTGAATCCCAGAGATGACAAACTTGGACTGAACGCAAGTGTAAGGATATCGACTTGCTTACAGTGCACTCTAAAGCTTGCAGAAACAATAAACATGCTGCTACCAATGATAAAATCATAGTAACAAAAAGAGCATATTGGACCAACATCATAGGACTGTACTAGCCAAAACTAATTAACACCAAAGTACTCAGTGATAAAGCTCATGCTGTAAATTAGCACTCTCTGAGCTATTTTGCCCAACGTTCCTATCCCAAGTGAATCTGATCTTTCATATCCCTAATTATGCTGGCAAGTACTATCTTAAACACAGCTACTCTGCTTCTGGAAAACAATTCTTAGTCTCAGCTCTTACATACCTGCACCATGTGGGTTACCCCTTTTGATTGTTACACCCTGCGGTCACACCACTTTGATGGCTTCACCAGTGCTACTACAACTGTTTAGGAAAAAACTATTTTAACATAAATGTCATCTTCATTTTTTTTTTTTTCCTGTGAAGAGAAAACTGTCTTATGTCTGCCACGTTGTAGCACTTTGTGATGGACTTTCACCTGAAGCAAGAGTGAACATCATTTCCAACAGGCAACATAAAGGAAGACCTTGATTTATAAAATAAGATGTAATTGAACATTAGTGCGACTCAGACAAACAACTGGAGGGGAAAAAAAGGGTTGCTTTTTAATAATAACCCTGACATTTCTGTATGTCTCTGTATTTGAAAAGATATTGCTCATGTCCCACTTAACCAAGAATACATAGGCGATAATTAGGCCTGAGCCAGTGAGGCTCCAAGCGTTTCCTCTTAACTCTGGAATATTAATTAGTACAAAATATATGGACTTGCTGAATAGAAGGGGAGAATGGCCTACTTCATAACAGAAAGAATTAGATGAGTAAAAATATGCTGAGTTAATTACACAAAATTTCCTTGCCAAAGAAAGAATATAAGAAACAGACGGATATAGAAAGCAAATATGCTATTCAGACGAGCTGTTATCAAGTCACCTATTCAAGACGGGCAAGAGTACTAAAACCAACACAGAAGGACAGCAAAGACAATAAAGGAATACACTTAAAGACAATAAAGGAATACACTTAAAGGAATAATCTCAGAAGTAGAGTAGAAGAGGCTGGATGATCAATTACATTTTCCTCACTCTAATTTCTAAGGTTCTGTATATGTTAGCCACTGATTTTGTTCAAATCCATCTCTTTTAGAATACTTTCAAGCTCTCACAGACAGCAATAAGAGAGCAATATGGAGCTGTCGGCACATGAAATCATACCCTCTCTTCACTACATGCACAAGTCCTGTTAACAGAAGTATCACTATACCTGACAGAACTAGTACCTAGATAAAACAGGCACACCTTTGCTATTTTTGTTCCTCACACAACCTGTGAAAAGCTCCATTAGAATAATTAGGAACTTCTGGCAGCTACTTTCCTATACCACTGAATTTTATCCACACTCTCATTCCTGGGATGAACTACTTCAGCAAAGAGGTTGTATTGTTTGGGAAAATGGGTTTATCCAAGTGACAGAAAGTCGTATTTTTTTTTTTTTTTCCAATTTGTCTTCAAAGGTGGGATGACAAGACATCTGGAAGCAAAAAATAGACTGGTCAAAGATAGATTGAAGGAAAGTGAGAAAATGTATCTGAGTTCACCAGGCCAGTTGTTCAATAATCTCCACAGAAATAAATAGTTAAATAAATAAATAAATGAAATTTTACATTTTTTGGATGATTCTAGGTAGTAAAATGCACTGTTATCAATTGTCAGGTGAAAAAAAAAAAAGACAAACATGAAATAATCTAAGATTTCAGTAAAACCTTAACAAGCTAAGAAGCTGTGCTTATAGACAACTATAATTGTATTCTTTTCCAAATATCATATTTTTTGAGAAATTCATGCAAAAATTGCAAAACCGTTGTGACGTTTGCCTTCTCTTCCTGTAACACACCAATTAAGAGTTACTACCATGCTAATAAGCAAAACCTGACACCAACAAGATTAATAAATGCATGATTAGCTGTTATTTAGTAGCACAGGTAACCACTTAAAATTGGTTTTGGAGTAAATTTTACCAAGTTGAACTCTGACATATAAACAAGCCTGTTTACTGGAACTCCAGAAGTCCCCAAAGAGCAATGTAAATCATCCCAAAACAACTTGAAGGTTTATAAACAAATCTGATTAATCACATCTCCAAAAAATTTAGAAACAAGAAACGTAGAATAGATTTTCTATTATTCCATTAAAAAAAAAAAAAAAAAAAAAAAAAAAAAGTAATCCTGTGCTAATTCTTCTAGAGATATCCCAGTTTCACAGGAAGACTATAGAGGGCATGGGATTAGTACTGCCAATTGTCCACTACTGAGCTATAGAATCCATCTCTTAGAAACAGACCAGTTTTAAGCTCTTAGACAGTAATAAGGAGCTGCTGGCACAAGAAATCATACCAGCATAACTTTTAAATAAGGACTTGGTGTGGCCTTATGAGGAGGAACTTAAAATTTACTCTTGAGATGCACTGTTATCATGAGCCGTGTCAAGGCATACTACTTTTGAAATGCCTCAGATGCAGTCAGATATGCAAGGCACTGACAAAGTTCTCCCTTAATCTAGGTATGTAACTTGTACCAAGAAGAATTTATTGATCAGAAGTAACTTTCCACCAGTAACATAACAATTTAACATATTTTGTTTCACTGTTCTAAAGCAATTTTAAAGCTGCTGAATATTTATTCTCAGTTCAAAACGAAGGAACCATCACTTAGTCTAGACTGCAAATTTCTGAGCATATCCATTAGTTATGAAGTAACGTCTTTCACTGAAACTTCAACTTTGCTCCCTAAAAGTAAGGAGCTTTTGAGCTGCACACCTATCACAGTATCAAAGTAATTACAACCAATCTACTTATTTTATGCACACAGAGGAAGGCATGGTTTCTATCAGACCAAACCCTCCCTGCCAGAGATGAAGCCTGGAAACTTGAAAGTGACCTACAGCCTCCCACAGAGACTGACCTAAAACCATGCACTGTTTAGAGTTGCATTTAATCCAGCTCTCCTGTGGGATCAAACAGCTAAGTACAAATTTACCAGAATATACATAGAGCATTAAGAATCTGCCTTATCTAACTTTGTGTTCTTTAAAATGTGCACATGATAAAGTATCATCTGGTACACTCAACTTCTCCTAAAAATGTGCTTGCAAGGAAGCGTAACAAAGCAAACAAGAGAAGACATGCAACAAAATCCTTTCCTAAACCATCTCCCCTCCAAGGCTTCTATTCCATAGCAGGATTCTAATAATAGTAAGAAGCTTTCCTGATGAATGATGTAATGCTCACCAATCTAAGAAATGCTTAAATAATGTTCTCACCATAGAACGTTTTATCTAGGAGAAATGCAGTATGATAGGCTTAAATTATTTTAAAATAGTTTGAATTCAAACTTTTCACTGGAAACTGTTTCCATTCAAATTTGCAGATAATTAGACCCTTCGTACTGTCAAACAGGTTCTGAAATAGCAAAATGTATGCATTTATTTGAATGTCAATATTTCAGTCTCATTGAATGTGATTATTTTAGACCCTAATCATTGCAATATGTCAGCTACTTTTCAGGAATGAACATAAGAGTTAAAATCCTGCCTAATACAAGCATCTGGAGCATTTTATGGATGGTTTTAAAAATTCAATAAATAATTGCAAGCTCTGAAATGTCATACATTTGCTTCAATTTTACTTTTGCCCAAATGCCAAGTACAAATGACAGCCTACCCTGTATCAATTTTTAGAAACAGATTCAGGATTCTTCACCTTTGCTCTGGATTACTGTATCATGTTTTGCCCAGCCATCCCATATCTTACATAACAATATGTTAAACCTCCAAAAGTTATGTCACTATGCAACATATATATCTGGTAGTGGAAGAGGGAAAAGCCTTCCATTAAAATTTCTTATCAGCAGAATGAGAAAAATGTGCACAAGAACAGGAGCTTCCCCCACCCTGACAGGGTGGTCCTTAAAAGAAATAATTCACCGTACACAGAAGGAACTAACATCTCCTTTTCTTCCAACAGCAGAATTAAAAGAGGGAGGGAGGTTGCTCAAAACCTCAGGGGAAAAAAAGGCAAATGCTGTCCCTTTTGACAAGAGCAATAATTTTAACTCATGAAATCCATGAGCTTGTAATGACAGTCATGCCATAATTTCACAGACTAATCTTTGTGCTTTAAATGTTGCAAGCACAAAGCATGCTTTGAGGACAAAAATCAAAAACTGAACTATGGCACTAGCAGTATCTGACCTAGCTCTGAAGCCACTTTATATAATGAAAGATCTCACACTACAGGAAGAAGCTTTTTAGATTGCACAGCTTGGGGAACGAGTGGACATAAAAGTTTTAGTGCAGTCAGTCTCAAAAAGTGTACTTCATTTTACTGCTGTCTTTTATGTAGAGATCACACATTATTTCTATCTCTCAGATGTTTTGCTAAAAATTTTGCCTACATAGCTCAACACCTGGACTGATAAATATAAGCGCTGAACATCGGAATTAACTACACAAGTCAGAGATACTTAAACACGTATCTCTGCTGGAATGGAAAAACTGAGTCAGTGAAAAAGTTGAAGGCAGAGGCTCTGCCAAAAATGAGCATTCACACTGCTGCCAGTACCACACAGGTTGAATCAAACCCAAATGTAAACAGTCCCATTTTTTAAAAGATTCTGCTTGGTGGAAACTTCAGAGATCAAAACAGTTATAAATCAAGGGGATTTAGTTAGCACATTGTGAATACTTCTGCCTCTCAATAGAAAGTATCACTTCTCTGAAATGGTGGGAAATTACACTGTAAGGTTTGGAATATGGTTAAAATATTATTTAGAAGGATGAATAAAAATTGGCTTCGGAAAATAACAGCTCAAAGAATGTTTTAAAATCAAATATAATTATCTCAGACTGCACATGCTTGAAATTATATGTAACAGTGACATTTTCTAACTTTTTTAATCCGGGCATATGATAGGAAAACTTTCAGAAAACATTTAATGACAACATTCAGACAAAAATCAATACCCACGGATATTCTCTATGATCTAAATGTTTCTCTGAATGACAGTTATTTTTAATGAAATACAACAATACCTCATTCTACCTTTGTTAGCCCTACCAAAATTCTTGCACTTCCATGTCTTAAGAGAATTTTCAGAGTAGAGTTTAATCTAACTTCAAACGCTATGCATCTCAGACTGTCTTGAGATATGAACGTATCTTCAGACCCAGATGTTCCAAAACCGATAGAGATGAAAGCCAGAAATGTTTAGAGACTTCATATTAGTGAGATGAAGATGCCACAAGATTTGCTTCTGTTATCTCTAAATGTTGAAAAGTAAATAGCTCTCAGCAACCAGAAGCCAGCAGCAGAACACACTCAGATTGTTTTGGCCCTTATCCTCGGCGAAGAGAAACAACACGTATTTATTGGCTGTAAGCAAATTCGTTTGCTTGTCTCTTGGTGGCTGGCTGGTTTGGATGCTGCAGCAAGATCTGTGAGCTGCGTGGTGTGTGTGGATAAGCAACGCTGAAAGAGCAAGGGCATATTTGCACCTTTGAACACGGTAAATGAACAGACAACACGAGGCAAATAGCTAAATGAGAAATGGTAACTGAAAAGGGCATGAGTATGCTAGGCGCCATTCATAAACTTCAGGGGAGCTTACATGAGAATTTTCCTTTGTTCTGTCTCTACAAAGACAGAGATATGCAGGAGATGAGAGTAACACTCATGTAGCAAAGAGAAACACATACAGAAAGATGGTCAGCACGCAGGAAGTATGTGGCGCTAGAAATCTCAGAAGGTGAGATTCAGCTAGGACATGAGGCTGAAGAAAGCCTGTCCAGACAAGACAAAAATTGCAAATACCTGCTGAAAAACAACTCCAGGGTGATAGGCCCGAAGAGGAGCCAGATGATGCAGAGACGGAATGATAAATACACAGCAAAGAAAGAAAGGAAAAAGGTAATGGAAGGCAAACAGAACTGAAGGACAGGTTTGCTAACCCAGTAAATAGAAATGAAATGGGCCAAAATATAAGAAATCTTGCAACAGGAACCAGGTAATGCACCTAGACACACTGGAAGAGTGAAGATCTGGACTTCTGAAAGAGCCAGGATTAAAAGCCAAGAAAAAGTATGGCAATATTGCAGACAGAGGGAGAAAACAGAAGAAGAAATTACAGAGTGGCAGGGAGGGAAATGAGAGAGTAAGAAAATGAAAGTAACAAATCAGTCATAAAATCATAGAATGGCTTAGGTTGGAAAGGACCTTAAAGATCACCTGGTTCCAACCCCCAGCAGAAGAAACCATGTTTTGTGTTGTATTTTGAATGTAGAAAACAATCACCAGAGAATGTCTCAAAGCTAAGCAAATAAGCCTAGATTACAAAAACTCACTGTAAAATGACAAAGGGACAAAAAATAAAAATACATAATGAAAGCATGCTTAAAAAGTTAAAAAGAATGTAAATGAGCAGCTACAAGAATTAAATCCTGACAGGCGATGTGGAAGCTACTGTGGGTAACAATATTGAAAGCACAAAGCAGTGCATAATGCTGGGGTCATGGGGGAGAGCAGAAGGCTTGAGGGAGGGCAGCAAGAGGGTGGCACAGGGAAACAGCAGGATAATGGAGGTTGTAAGAACAAGAAGGCATCTTTCAAAAAGCTGCAAACATGCCCAAATAATAAATTAAGGCATATAAATAAATATAAAAATACAGTTAAAAAAAAAAAAAAAGGAATTTAAGGAACTGCTAGGAAAAAGAATCAAAAGCAACAATAACATTTTTCCTAAGACACATCAGAAGAAGGAAGTCTGGAAGTCTGCCAGGTTGTAGGACCAACTGATGATAAATGTAAAGTAAAGGCTCAGAAAGGATGCAACTATTTAAGAGAAACTCAATTAATTTGCTGAACCGGTGTGGGGAAATTTACATGATGGATCTCCTCCCTGTTAATGACCAATCAAAGTACCTGTAAACCTGCAGTTCCTATGGAAGAGGTATGGAAGAAATTAAAGGGAAGAACGTATCAAATCCTCAGGACTATTTGGTATACACCCAGCAGTCCTGAATCTCAGCTCCTAATGGCGGTGCATAATATCTAGTTCAACAATTGCCTTAGTAGTCACAAGTGGATGACAGCAATCACCAAATCATAGAATCATCTATGTTGGAAAAGATCTCTAAGATCCAACCTTTAAAACCTAGCACTGCCAAGTCCACTACATCTACATGTTTTTTGAAGACCTCCAGGGATGGTAACTCAACTACTTCCCTGGGCAGCCTGTTCCAATACTTCACAACCCTTTCAGTGAAGAAATTTCTCCTTATATTTTTCCTGCTATAGCCTCCTTTAAGGTAATGGGAGACTGTGATAAAGTCTCCCCTGAGCCTCCTTTTCTTCAGACTACACAACCCCAGTTCCCTCAGCCGCTCCTCACAGGACTCTGCTCTGGACATGCTCCAGGGCCTCGATGTCCTTGTAGTGAGGGGCCCAAAGCTGAACACAGTCATCGAGGTGCGGCCTCACCAGAGCATAGTACAGGGGGACGATCACCTGCCTGGTCCTGCTGGCTACACTATTCCTGACACAAGCCAGGATGCCGCTGGCCTTCTTGGCCACCTGGGCACACTGATAGCTCACAGTCAATCACCATTCAATTTAAACCAAGGTGGGTTTAGTAGTCTATGAAATACTAAGTCTTTAGCCTATATCAGGCAATGTAACAAAAAACGAAATACTGGATAGTAATGGTGGACATCAGATTAATGATGATGGTAGAATCAACATATCTTTCTTTTGTACAGGGAACTTTCCAAGAGGGAACTTGGAATTATTTGAAAGTGTGGCTGGACTGTTGATGCCAGAAATTCACTGGGATTTTCAAGACTTTCAACAAAATTCCTTGCCAAATGTTTTTTAAGAAAACTGAGTTGTCACGATATAAGACAGAATTGCTGATGTGGATAAATGCTTGTTAAAAAAAAAAAAAAAAAAAAAAAAGAATAGAGAGGGCAGAAGTAAATGGTGAGTTCTCAGACCAGCATTCAGACAGATCAGATGGGATCTGTTACAGAACCTAATGCTGTTCAACATATCCATAAATGACCTGGAAAAAATGAGTAAGCAATAATATAAGTTTGCTAATGACACAAAGTTTATTAGGGTATAACTGACAAATGAAATGTAGAAAGACCATTATAAACTGGGTAACTAGGCAGTAAAAATGACAAATGAATTTTAATATAGACAAATGTAAAACACTGCATGTGTAATTCACATATAAAACGATGGGATCTCAGCAGACTGTTACTACTTGGAAACAAGACATTGGGATTAGGACACTATTTTGTGAAGAACCATTTCTCTCTTTTCCAGTCCACATAGCTGTTACAAGATGCAGTGGATGCTAACAGTTTACATGGGCTTCAGGACCCTAGAGAAGACCATGGAGAATAAATCTATTAAAGGCTAGTAATTCCACAGAAAACAGCTCTGGCTCAGGAAGTACTTAAATTAACAATAATTGAGTAGGGGGAGAGAATTAGGGGTGTCATGTATGTTTGCCCTGATCTGATTCTTTCCTAGGCATTTCCTTATAAATGTTGTTAGACACAAGATAATGGCCTAATAAATGTTTGATGCATTATAACCATGTTAGGTGATATACTGTACCATAAATCAGCCCACCCAACAAAGAAATGTAAACTCGGGGTATATCAGGACAGATACTTCCAAATGAGATAGGTTAAGTGGTATGTTTGAACATATCACAAGGAGGCTCAAATGCACAAAGGAACTTCTAGGACAGACAAACTATCACACAAAGGGAGGATGGAAGAGCTTCAATTCTTCATCCTATAACAGTAATTCTGAGAAGGACATGACTGCACTGTGAATGCAGCAAGGAAATAAACAAAACTGGCCTTAAGTAAGAATAAGGGATGTAGAAAAGCCTAACTGCTTTGGATGAGCACTTGATTAGTTAATGAAATGAACACAAAACTAGGCAGCATGGGACTCAGCTCAGTGTGAAACACTCCCTTCCAGTTCTGTTTTCTTACTGCTCTAGCTTTAGTGGCATTTTTGAATGCATTAAAGGTAATATGAGTGTTGTTAGGTTAACTAAAAGAAGTAATTTTAATTAGCTGCAGAAATAAGAACTTGTGAAAAGCTCTAGCTCATCCTACTACATAAGAATTCATTGTTTTTCCTTCATTCAAAGAAACATTCCCTGCACACAAGAAACACCGCTCTATTATAAGAAAGTAAATCAGGGCTGGATTAATTTAAATTTCCTATCACTCAGTCTCAAAAAGAACAGGAGTTTCATTTGAAGACAATAGAAAATAGGCAATGGGAAAGATCTAAAAAGTAGCACAAGCAAGTTTAGAATTTTCTACTGCTTTTATCAGTTATGATGACAAAATTTTTATCTAAAATAACTGTGGAAGTTACTGGTTTTCTGATACTTTCATTCCAACATGTCAATATGTTTTATTTCCATCTTCCCAAATAATATTAAAAAGTTTACTGAGACCTAAAGGCTGTGCACAGGTTGGGGAGTAAAATGCATTTTTCATTCTTGACATTATAGGGCTTTTGCGATCAAGTGTAGTATCACATTTTACTTTTATACACTTCAGTATCTGGTATGTTCCGTAAAAAAAAAATCCAATTTAAGCAACAAATATGATTTGAGGCTTAGTAACACAAATACATATAGAAACCTTAAGTGCTGCTTCCAACCCTTGTAAAGAAACACACACAAGATAGCCTGGGTCTGACTTGATTCCTACTTGTAATTAGAGGGAGGGGATAAAAGTGGAAATTAACACTCCAATGTAGACTTGATGGCCAATGCCTCCACTGCACAAATTTTAAGAGCTATCATACTTTGAAGACTGTAGCAAATGCAACAGAATGACTTCAGTTACCAACAATGTACAGCATGATGTGGATTACTTTTTGTGTATAAATGGATATAGAACTTCAAAAGCTTTCCTGGTCAAACATAAAAACAGTTATGCTATGACCTGTGTTGTGAGTTAACCCTGGAAAAGAGCTAGGCACTACATAGTCACTCACTCACTCCCACCCAGGACCCCATCTCTGTGGGACAGGGAAAGAGGAAAGGAAGAGTAGCAGCAAGAAAAGTTGTTGGTTGAAATAAAAAATGTTTAATAAGCAAAGAAGAAGTTGAAGAAAAAAGAAAGAAAACAAAAGAAGTGATGCAAAGGCAATCACTCACCACCTCCCATGGGTAAATGCCCAGCCAGTTCCCAAGAGAAAGATGGCTAACCTCCCTAAACTTCCTTCTCTCCCTTTTTATTGCTGAGCATAGCATTATATGGCATGCAATATCTCTTTGGTTAGCTGGGGTCAGCTGTCCTGGCCGTGTCCCCTCCCAGAATCTCCCCCCCAGCTAACTTGCTGGCAGGACAGTGTGAGAAACAGAAAAGGCCTTGACACTGTGCAAACACTGTTCAGCAATAGCTAAAACATGAGTGTATTATCAACATTGTTTTGGTCACAAATCTAAAACACAGCACTCAGAGTTGCTATGAAGAAACTTAACTCCATTCCAGCCAGACCCATTACACTGAGGAAGTTATATGGTAGAGGGGAGAATTTTACAAGGCAGAGTAAAAAGTAAAAATTAAAATTAAAGCACAACTGATACCTGTCTGTCATTGGATACAAGTAAATTAAACGAGTGAAAATTACTGATATTTCTCTGTAGAAACCCAAAGTTCCATAAATATGTTACACATCTTTGCCTGTACAAACACAAAATACATTAAATACAAATAAAAAATAAATACAAAATCTGTAAGGAACACTTCTTTCCGAGAAGACCACTCTACAGTAAAATATTAAAACAGTATTAACATTACTAGCAAAGCTAGCATTAATTCTATAAAATCCTATTTTCAAAGTAATTTTATACTTCAGCTAGAAAAATGAACTCTGCAATGAGATAATAAGGTCTCTGGTGAGACCTCGTAGCAGCATTCCAATACCTAAAGGGGGCTTTACAAGAAAGATAGGGAGGGACCCTTTACCAGGGTGTGTAGTGAAAGCCATTACAAGGGTTAACAGTTTTAAACTAAAAGAAGGGACATTTAAATTAGAAGTTCGGAGGAAATTCTTCACTCAGAGGGTGGTGAGGCACTGGAACAGGCTGCCCAGAGAAGCTGTGGATGCCCCATCCCTGGAGGTGTTCAAAGCCAGAAAGCCAGGCTGGATGGGGCTTTGGGCAACCTGGCCTGGTGGGAGGTGTCCCTGCCCATGGCAGGGGGTTGGAACAGGGCGATCTTTAAGCTCCCTTCCAGCCCAAGCCATTCTATGATACATTTTTTCATTCTATTAAAAAAAAAAAAAAAAGTTATCTTAAAAATTTCTGCCTTTTTTTTTTCTCCTTAGATAAGTATATCCAGGTACAAAAGATCATTAGGAAACTATCAAAGCATGAGGCAGGTAACATTTTCAAAATGCCTCTTAAGCATACCTAATGATTTTAATAAGCTTCTTTTTTGTTGCTGTTTTTTGTATTGTGAGCTAAAGCCAGAAAAAACAGATACCCTCATTGCTACAGGTTAGTATTTTGGGTACCTGTTAAACAATGCCTTTTGGGGATAGCATGTAAGCAAGGTGAGAGGACTAATTTTTGATGCTCCTGGTCTGATGCCCAGCTTACTCAGACTTTAAGCATTGCTTTAAGCCAAGAATTGCAGTACTAACAATCCAAAAGTGAAACTGTCCATAAACAAATACAATGGACTTCACAGGTTTTTATTAGGCAAGTTAGCAATGGAAAAAAATAAGTTAAAAGCAGTTTGTTTGCAAACAAAATTTTATGTCAATATCCTTTCATTTTAAATGTTTATGTTTCCAGTAAGAGATAGCAGGTCAACATCAAAGCTTTCGTAATAGGGAAAAAATGTCAGAGTAACTAATAACAGATTGGAAGATCAAACTCAGATTTGATATTCATAATAATATTTGTTTTGCAAACGGTTCCAATTCAATGTTTATTCTCTATCACACTGAAGTATCTAGCGTAATTAAAACATACACACTTTTCAAACTTATTTTCATTCCTTCTAGAGAACTTGGCATTTCACCTTATGAACCCATTTATTCCCCAAAATTCTACTCCATGTTATCAAAATATTTTAGAGTAATATTATTTTATACAGTTGAAGTATCCACAAAAAGAAACAATCACTAGCCATTATTGACTAACATTGCCAGAATGCCTTAACTGGGCTACGAAAGCAAGGAAGGTTAAAGACAATTTTATTAATACAAGTCTTTTAGGATAAGTCTAAGTGTGTGCTGGGTCTGGCTGGGATGGAGTTAGCTTTCCCTGCAATGGTCCACATTAGTGTTGTGCTCTATACATGTAGCTAGAACAGCGTTGATCTCTCACCAATGTTTTGTCTAGTGCTAATCAGTGCTGGTTGCAGCACCAAGACTCTCTCCCAGTGCCCCAGAGGCAGTAGGCTTCAGGTGGCCAGGAGGCTGGGAGGGGACATCACCAAGGTAGCTGACCTAAACTGATGTATTGCAGGCAGTGGCCTTTGTGAGCAGAGCCCAGCAGCTGCCCCATGTCCAGTCAGAGCCAG
Source organism: Oxyura jamaicensis (assembly GCF_011077185.1). Classification (NCBI taxonomy): domain Eukaryota; kingdom Metazoa; phylum Chordata; class Aves; order Anseriformes; family Anatidae; genus Oxyura; species Oxyura jamaicensis. Next base: position 30,883,759 of record NC_048894.1, read on the forward strand.
CTCCAGCCAGCTCCAAAGGGACCTGCCGCTGGCCACAGCTGAGCCAACAAGTGAGGTTGTTTGCACCTCCGTGATAGCATATTTAAGAAAAAATCTGCTGTGCAACAGCAGCTGCGATAGTGAAGATTGAGAACCAGCCCTGCAGACACCAAGGTGAGTGCTGCAGGAGGTGCTCCAGGCAGGCAGCAGCAGTTCCCCTGCAGCCTGTGGAGAGGCCCCTGGTGGAGCAGGCTGTCCCCCTGCAGCCCATGGGTCCCACACGGAGCAGATCTCCACGCTGCAGCCCATGGAGGAGCCCCCAGTGGAGAAGGTGGATGTGGCCTGGAGGAGGCTGCGGCCCATGGAGAGCCCCCGCAGGAGAAGGCCCCGGGCCAGAGCTGCAGCCCATGGAGAGGAGCCCACACAGAAGCAGGAGGTCTGGGGGGAGCTGTCGCCCGTGGGGGACCTGTGCTGGAGCAGTTTGCTCCTGGGGGATGGACCCCGTGGTATGGAGCCGTGTGGGAGCAGTTCTTGAAGAGCTGCTGCCTGTGGGCAGCCCCCACAGGCTCAGTTTGGGAAGGACGGCATCCCGTGGGAGAGACCCCGCGTGGAGCAGGGGCAGAGAGTGGCCCTGAGGGAGCAGTGGAGATTAAACTCCAGACTGACCACAGCCCACTCAGGGGAAGGAGGGAGGAGGGGGTAGGTGGGAGTAAGGTGTCTTTAGTTTGCTTTTAGTTTCTCAGTGCTCTAACTTGCTAGTGATATAGGCAATAAATTACATTAATCTCTCTATGAGTCTGTTTTGCCTGTGACGATAATTGTTGAGTCATCTCCCCATCCTTACCTCAACTCTTGAGCCTTTGCCATTGTATTCTCTCCCCCTCTTCCTTTGAGGGGAGTGAATGAGAAAGAAGCTGTGGTGGAGTTCAGCTGCCCAGCTGGGTAAAAGCACCACAGCTGACCAAAGGGATATTCCATGCCGTATGATGTCGCACTCAGCAATAAAAGCTGGGAAAGGGGAAGAAGGGGGGGGAGGTTCTCGTTACAAAGACAGCTGTCCCACACACACAACTGCTATGCATATCAAGGCCGTGCTTCCCAGCACGTGGCCAAAAAATAGCTTTTTGATGGGAAGCAGAGAATAATTGTTTTGTTTTCTCTCTCCTTCCACAGAGCATTTGATTGTTTTTCCCTCTTTCTTCTACCTTTAATTAAATTATCTCAATCCATGAGCCTTTTTCTTCTCCCACTCATCTTTTAAGGAAGGGGAGTGAGGGAATGGTTGTGGTGGACCTAAGCTGCCCAGCAGGGTAAAACCACCACAAAGTGCCTTAATCATTTTGGCTGACATGGTGGTGGGAGAGCTCTGATTCGTCCAATTAAAAGTTCAGTAGCTGAAATAAGTATAAAAAGGTCATGTTTAAAAGGCATTAACCATTAATCTTATCATTTTCAGTGTAGCTTGTTAAACTCCTAGAAGCTGTAACATCATAGACAAATTGATCAACTTTCTGACCTTTCCCTGGTAAAAACCTGTAGTTATTTAATGAAAATCCAAAAAGTTACCAATTATTTTTCTAAAAAGCTCATCTTTCTCAGACTGGGAATTTGGTGCTGCACTGCAAAGTTAGCATGTGGGAATGCTTAATTAGAGCATCTTTAATAAATTTTCACCGTTGTAATAAATCGATGAATTTATTACCTTTTTTTGCTAGGGGAGGAGGAAGACCTGAGGGGAAACAAGGAAAGAAGAGTGAGAGAGAATGACAGAGAAAGAAAGGGAGAAAGAGAAACTGTGCAAGTAAATGTAAGAGTACCTATGCATCAATTCATTTCCAGTTGGCAAACCACCTTTTGCTTTGCCATTTGGATGATCCCATTCTGTTTTGTGATTCCTGTTTCGGGAAACACTGCCTTAAAGCCTGCCCTGCAAATTTAGCACTTTAAGTAACGTCCTCAATCACCGAGCACGCTGTGGATGAGCGTCTTGTCTTCAAAAGTCTTAAAGACTACAATAAATGTGCAGTAGTGTACATAAAAAATCACTCACACTTCAGTTTACTTTAGTTTCAAACAGCTTCATAACAACTATCCTACTGCATCATTTGTCTTTTCTTAGGGTACAGACTGTGCTTTTTCTGGCTATTTCAGTAAATAGTTTGCCTTAATCAGATAGCTGTTTCAGAGACAAAAATGTTTGCGGCCACCTAATCCCAGGCAAGCCTCTGCACATAACTGCTGTGCTGCCAGGACATTCTGTCAGTGCATCTCTGAGGTAGGATTACTTAAAATATAGTTCTATAACCAACGTATTTTAATATTACTTTCATATTTTAAAGCTTTGTGTGGCTTCCTGTATTCATCCATATGTATTTTATTCCAGATGATAATCCTTCCTTTTTATTCTGTGTGAAAAGTAGCAATTATTACTGAAACTTCTAGACCAAAATTATAATATTGCAACCTTTACAGCCTTCTGCATTTCTATTTCCATATCTGGAAATGTTGTTGCCTTTTTTTGGGGGGGGACACAAAGATCTGTGTTGACTATTTTCTGTAATTCAGTCATCAGAAATTGTACTTTAGTAAGCAGAATAGTAGTATATGGACAAACTAGTATTTTATAAAACTTAACTAGTATATTTGAAAAAAAAAAAAAAAACCTACATAGTATACATTTAATGTTTAAAGATAGTAATGAACTTAAGTGTTTGTGATATCAAGGCTGAAGTTCAATATTATTCCATTGCTCAGATCAACAAGTAACCATCACATGCAATTGACATTCTCTTCCAAATCTTGCAGTTTCAGTGACAAACCAATGCTGTTAATATATTTCCAACCAGGCATGGATATAGTATCTTGACATTATCTATTGTATTATCTGGTTTGTTAGCATTCTTTTAGGTTTACTTTTGTTTTTTTAATTGGTTTACTCAGGACTAACTTGACCGTTTTATAGGTTTTACTCCTAGTCTGCAGAATAAACTGTTCTGTATTACACCCTATTAGACTAACTACTACTTAAAAAAGAAAAAACTATTCTGATATACAAATCATTGTATGGCACTAAATCAACATAGTTGGAACTCCACTAATATTATAGTGTTGCCCAATTTTTTTGCCCAACACCATCAAGTGCCAGTTATATCTTCCATTAACACTGGATTTTTTTTTTTTTTCTGATTTCCAAGTCACCTTGTTTATCAGCTATTTCCTTCAACTCATCTGAAAAAAATCTCAAAATCTAACTCCACGAGTTCAGACTGGAATTTTCTGAATACTTTTTACCCCACTCTGACTTTTGTATATGTAAAATGATTTCACCTCAATATTTTCAGTCACGTCTCAATAATTTTTTTGTCTATTACGTTTTATCCCTATTCAAGGATTAGTAGAAATGTGTATATCAACCACGTATGCTTGATAGTGATGATATAAACTGTCAGCTAGAGGGAACCTCCATGAAGTAATTTGTCATCACGAAGGATACTGACAGAAGCCGTTGCAACAAGACATCCTGAGCATCCTGCATTACAGCAGCAGGTACTTTTTGTGTTTCCACTTCCTCTGGACCCCGCAACGTGCCAGTATTAAATTCACCAATCCTTTCTAAAGCATGCATGCTTCTGTAAGGGTGACAGCAGCCAATCTAGAGAACTGCAAGCTGTGAACCAAAACCATATGTAAAAGCACATATGTTTGCAATTACAAGAGTTTGCTGGAGTATCAGACTCTTGATTAAAAAGTTGACATGCCTGTACTTTCACTTCAGTAGACAAAGAGAGGATTCATGTTATTAGCTAATAGGTTGTACTTGAAGTAAAATACGTTGGTGACTCGAACCATCCTCTGAAGTGAAAAAAAAAAATCACAGAAAAACACCGCCAAAAAAAAAAAACAGAAGCCTTCTCATTCTCCTCCACATTAGCAATAAGTGGTTGTCATTTCTAGATTCATGTCAAGTGTTTTCACAGACATATATATAGACAGATTTCACAGAAGTCCATTGAAGATTATAAAAGCTTTTCCTTCCAATCAGCTTTATTAACTGCTGTTATCAGCATATGTAACATTTGATCCATCTGCACATAAAACCATATATACAATGAATATTTTGATAAAAAAAAAATGTACTTACACTAGAAGTCCTATTGGTAATGTTGAGCCATATATACAATATGCATATATATAATTTTTTGAGAAAAAAATGTACTTACACTAAAAGCCCTATTCGTAATGTTACATTATTACCATGATAATGTGCTTGTATGAAGTCTTAAAGCTATATTTCAACAGTTATTCAAATGACCTTTACCACAGGAAAACAGAATTCACCCTGGAAAAAACGGGTTCTGATAGTACCAGAAAGAAGACTAAAAACATACGTATGCCGTTGTATGTTGTACAAACAAGAAAGTAACTAACGTCATGTAATAATATTATTCCCATATGAAATAGTTATGCTGGTATTAGAAGTCTGTAAAGACATTAATTAATAGGTATTGATACTCATACCTCGTAATAAAGCCAATAGAATTTTGGAGAAAATCAAGTATTTGGTATACTAGAAAAATAACCTATGGATGGGCAGTTTTAAAATATATAAACTCCAACACCACTCAAAAAAAAAAAATCAGTTAAGAATACATTTATGTTTCTTTATTAAATTTTCCATTGAATATCTAACTTATTTCCTTGTTCACTGCTGACTGAGTTATAAAGCTGTCTACACAAGCAGCAAAAACTGTAGATGCAAGGCAGTCCACTTTTCCGGTTGGCAGAACACATTTCCCAGACAAAATGATTTACTTTAGATAGCTTCTGTGAGTACAGAGGATGCTGGAGTGATAGCTCTTTTTCCTCAAGGTAAGGCAAAAATTGGCTCTTTGGAGTGTTTGTATCACCACCTACCTATATGCCATGTCCTTTCAGTCACCTGAATATCAAGCACTGTTTCAATGTGAAGCGTAACACTCTGAAAAAGCACTAATCAAAAATACTTTCACTAATTTTTACTTTTTAAATTCTGTAGAAAGCAGAAAAGGAAAAAGAATAAAAGACTGTGACATTTTCACGTGCTTTTAAAAACTGTTTGCCATTTGTTCCTCTAATCAAAATGCTTACATTTTTGCCTATAACTACAGGCTCTTCTGAATTTTGAACAAGAACAGGCAAGAAACTTTCCAATAAATGCTTTTCATGTCATATTTATTCCCCTTTGATTTTGTTTTAGATGAAGATTCTATCACTAATCATATAAATCACAAAAGTGGATACTTTGCAGGTAGAAAGAATTACATACCTTACATTGGATAAGGAGACCATAAACCAAAATATTTTTCTTTTTCACTTCCCTTGCGAATTTCTTGATCTTAGTTAGTTCTTCCAACCCAATGCTGAAAGAAATATTTTCTGAAATATTCAAGTGCACCTGCAAAGGAACAGATATGCAAAAAAAAAAAAAAAATCTACTTTTTCAAAGCACATTATTTTAGACTGCCAGTTTTTAATAGCTCATACCACTGTTAAGCACATACAAGAACACAGGCTAATGAAGGTTTTTATCAGTTTCTATTCACATTGAATCCCATCACTTATGTATTTAGTGACATGAGAATTATTTCTTTTCAATGAACAGTGAGACCAATATGCCAGAACAAAGCAGAACACAATGTTGACTGTGTATTAAAAATATTTCATTAAATCAGAAAACAAACAACATTCTTTCCTAAGCTCTAACCTAACTTTCACAGATTTTTACTATCAGGATAATAGAGAAATACAGATGTTTTTCTTAAGCACATTAAAGGTTTTCAAAATGGAAGTGCATTCTTTAAAGATTTATTTTAAATTTACTACCTTCTCAGTGTAGAATATTAGTTGCCTAAATTATATTCAACAGAACACTTTTTCTACCTAATTATAAGGCTTTCCTCCCACTGCCTAGTTTTAGGTACTTGCTAGGAACAACTGATGGATGAATTATATCATCTGAACTACCATAAAGGAATGAAATGTATCATTTTTTCTTAAAGCTATCTTCAAAGGTGTTCACCTAAATGCACATGCAGTAGGCTGCTCAAGCAAGCACAATTTCATTAAAAATGGTGCTACGATGACTTTGACATCTACTATCTTAGGGACAAAACCTGAGTTTCACAGTGAGTATGTGTTACTACTGTTTGCATCTATACATACTTCTCTGGGAATATGAAATCCAGAATATTTACAGCAACAATCATTTGAACAAAGCTCTCACATTCCATATATTACGGGAAGAAAAAAAAAAAAAAAAAAAAGACCAAGACCTTCATTCAAATACAGGGTAGGAGCTGGTGTCAGCTAGGAGGCTGGCAATGATTTTAACACTGTAGTGTAACTCAGTTGTGAGTGTCTTATGAATGGACCTATTAGAGCAGATGCAGAGGAGAGACACAAAGATGATCAAGGGGCTGGAACACCTCTCTTATGAAGACAGGCTGAGAGGGCTGGGGTTGTTCAGCCTGGAGAAGATAAGGCTCCGAGGTGACCTTATAGCAGCCTTCCAGTACCTAGAGGGGGCCTACAGGAAACCTGGGGAGAGCCCCTTTACCAGGGTGTGTGAAACGACAAGGGTCAATGATCTGAAATTTAAAAAGGGTAAATTTAGATTAGATATTTGGTAGAAAATCTTTACAATGAGGGTGGTGAGGCACTGGAACAGGCTGCCTGGAGAAGCTGTGGATGCCCCATCCCAGGAAGTGTTCCAGGCCAGGCTGGATGGGGCTTTGGGCAACTTAGTCTGGTGGAAGGTGAGGTTGGAATTAGATCATAGAATGGCTTGGGTTGGAAGGCCCTTAAAGATCATCTAGTTCCAAGCCCCCTGCCATAGGCAGAGATGCCACCCTCTAGATCAGGTTGGCCAAGATAATCTTTACGGTCCCTTCCAACCCAAACCATTCTATTGTTTTAATTGATTAACAATTCTAAGTTAATTACACATCCCCAAAACTTAACAGAGAGAAATGTTTTCTAAAATTCTTGATAAAGGGTTAATGAAAACATTCTCAGTCCAGAAAAGTACATTCTGCATATCCACTAGACCTGTAAATGGGCAAAAGATTGGGAGGTGTATCACTACTGTGATTAAAGGCAGAAAGAATTTACCTTGGTTTCAAAATTCAGTAAAATTAAAGCTCCACCTTGAACTTGCTCAGAAGTTTGCATCAGAAAAAAAAAAAAAAAAAAGAGTCTAGAAATAAAGTTATAAATCTTTCCATGGAATCAGAGTTTCTCAGTCCATAAGACAACAGCATACAGTTAGTGAGGATATCAGGTTTTATAAAATACTACTTACCTTCATGATATCTCATTTGTTAAAAACAATAATAACATTTCATAACTTTAACCTCAGATTAAGCCTAACTTGAGAAGTAAACTCTCAGTTTTGCCTCCAGATCACTAGACTACATGACTACACACTGAGATATCAGTGTCTCTAGTATAACACTTTATTATTAGCAGTTATTTACAGATATTTTCTACAGGAAATTTTAAGAGTTACCTACCAAAATAAGAACAACTGGATATAAGAGAGGAATATTTGATTTCTCTAACATATCCACTACTTGCTGGATTTCTTCAGTAGCATACTCTTTATCCTAAATGAAAAAAATATTTAGAATTACTGAAAATATCAGACAATTATTTCATAGAAATGGTATTCAAAGATCTATCATTTACCAAAAAAGATACATAACTCTTGGGGGTAGGAGTGGAGGGGTGTTTGGTTGGTTTTATATTTGTAATGCTTTTGCCAGGTAAATTATGGTTGTCTGAAACAAAATTGAGATTAAGAATATTACCCTTAAGAAATATATAACAACCTTAAGGGTCTTGTTTGATCTCAGACAAAGTTCAATGAAAACTTTTCTGTTCCCATACAAGAAGCCAAATACAGATTACAAAGGATGCGTATGTCCAAAATGGGAAGCACTAATGAATAGCAATGCACAGTTAGGTAACTACACGTGGTGTACCTCTTCATATTGAATCCCTCATATTCAAGAATTCATCCCTGGTTTAACAACATACTGAAGGAATTGCAAAACCAGGAATGAAAGAACGGACCAATACGTTAATAGTCAACTTTGGTGCATATCAGAAACACCAAACAATGGAATGGATACAAACCATTTGTTATTCAAATATGTAATTATCTACTATACTAATAAGTTTACTAATAAATTACTAATAAGTGCAAAATTAAAAGCATGCATCCTTCCTACTTACATTGATGCAAAGAAAATTGTAGCACTCTCCTGAAAAGATGTTTTGTAGATGGCTAGCATTTTTGCTTAGAGATATCGATATAGCTTCAACCTGATTAGAAATACATAAATATATATATTACTTCTTCACGAATTCAACCTCATTATCTGCTAAAGCTTCCACAATTATCACAGAGATTGTTAATTCCAATGGCATAAAACTGGTAGTTAATATTTCCAATACAAGAACTAAAATCTGCTCAGACTTCTGGTCACTCAACAGGGAAGCATGGAGCCCAGCACCCTACAGTTTTCTGCAAGTATTTGCTGAAGCGTACTGCTAGAGGGAGCCATTCCAAAATCAGCCTTGAAAGTACCAGACACTAGAGTTACAGCCTGGGGTAGGATGTTCAACTCTTCCCAGAGATGAAAGATTATTAATAGGATCAAGACAACCTATTGACTTTGGATCTCTGATTCTAAGTAAGTCTTTATAAAGTTTAACAAATACACACAATTTCAATCAAGTTCAACAAATATATAGTGTCTTCATACAACTAAAATAAATAATTGAAGGGCCAGGTACGAAGGACCAGATGCACAGGTAATCTAGGATTCTGTTATGACAAGAATCATTTAGAATTTCTCCCGAAAAGCATTTCCATGATGAATACTTTAGAATACCTTCTTAATTACCAGCATATTTATTTTGTAACCTTTAGCTATAACACCAGCTAAGAAATGATCTTATTCTAATTAAAATAAAAAGTAGATTCCACTACATCACCAGCTTCAGGCTTGCCTTCAGGAAAATAGCAATCCAAATTTCAGAAGGGAATTTTTTTCCCTAAGAGAAGATAACATTTTGAAGCCAGAAAAAAAAAAAAAAAAAAAAAAAAAGGTGTTTTTTTGTTGGTTTTTTTTTAAAAAGGCCAAAAACCTTCATGTGGCTTCTATTGCACCAGCAAATCTCACCATTCCACTACTCATGTGCTTTATTTCTGCCCAGAACAGAGTGTATGCTAGCTGCAAACAACAGAATTGATACACTGCTGTGCTCCCTCAAAATGTCACTGAATCCACAATCCAACAGAAGTACCAAATACCACATTTTTAAAAAGGCTATTGTTATCTAAAGTTGTATGTGTTTATTTTTGAAATAGTTGGGAGCTAACTTCTTTGCAAAGAAAGATGGTTTGAAAACCCAAAGCTGAGATTTATGTATTAAGGATTTCAGAAACTTTGGGGGTGAAAATTTGATAATGCAGCCCAAAATAGTTGATATTCAAATAGTTTAAAAAAAAAAAATGCAGAAGGCAAGAATTACCAAAACTACTTTAATAAATGCAATACTCCAAGGCTGTTCCAGCTTGAACTTCTGCTGAAGTAAAATCAGAAATCCCCAATGCCTTCATGACCTATTTCAACATAGTGCAACAAACATGAAAGCACGCAAGACTTTTCAGAAGGTAAATGGAACGTGACCCAAAGTCCTTCTTTTTCTTTTCTTTGAGATACCAGAACACATGATGCTTAAGCATTCCAGAACATATAAAGATGAATTAAGCATATCAATTTTAATTTAATTTGAGTAATTTGATAGAGCAGCATATTGAGATTTTGTTTTACAGACATATTCAGTAAAAATCAAATCAGATTCGTCTCTTGAAAAAGCACAGGTAGGACTATATTCTGTAAGGGGTGGAACACAAGCAATATGGTACCAAGACAAACATATGAGTGGTATACACATACACACCTCTGTTGCTGCGTTGTTCAACCTAAGAGCTCACTTCTCAAATCTTTGCAAATGTAAAATACCTCTTATCTTCCAAAAGGTAAGAGGTATTTTCTACATGAGATGCCAAATTATGCCCCTCTCCTTTCATGACTTCAGTGAAATTAGGCTTCCAAATAAGCACAGGCTCACACAGCACGCATGCTCCCCTAACAACATCATGCAAACATGAACATGAGAAAACTATATCTGCACATATGTAATTTTTGTTTCTAAAGTTGACTAGCAAATTCCAAACCAGCCAATTTAGCTTCCATGCACACTCAATGTTTCCTTATATCATCAGTTTTGACTTCATTCTACTAGAATACTGCAAAAAAAATAAAATAAAAAAAAAATGCTGACTTGAACACATTATTCAGCAAACAAATGAAAAGTAATTCTTAAACAGGAATTCTTACAGTGAACTCAGCAGAAATAGATTTTATTTTTACTTTTTCGTTATGGAAGCATGTCTCTGAAAAGGCTCTTAGTGGAGTTACTTGTCAATTTATTTGTTAAAAGGCAGATTCCAGAGCAACTGGGGCAGATCATCCAAAAACCTTTCTACACAGTGCGTATTCCAAAGTTCTAAAAAAGCAAATGGTCATAATGTATGTGTTACTATTTTTATTTCTCAGGCAATCTCCCAGTCTTGACACGCTATTTCTTTTTCTAATGACGTGTAGAATCAGTGTTTTTTATGCAGTATTTTGAAAGATACACAGATCACTGCTGTCTCTTAGTTTTATCCCAGGTTTCTTGTCTAATGTTTTCAAGCAACAGAAGACATACTATCATCAATGATAATCCTATTTTAATTTTTATCTCTTTCAAATAAGGATGTAAGTACCCTTAAGCAATGATCTTAAGAGAGGGACTCTTGGTCAAGGAGTGTAATGATAGGACAAGGAATAATGGCTTTAAACTGAAAGAGGGTAGATTTAGATTAGAAGAAAATTGGAAGAAATTCTTTACAATGAGGGAGGTGAGGCACTGGAACAGGCTGCCCAGAGAAGCTGTGGCTGCCCCATCCCTGGCAGTATTCAAGGCCAGGCTGAAGGGGGCTCTGAGCAACCTGGTCTGGTGGGAGGTATCCTTGCCCATGGCGGGGGGGGTGTAACGGTGATATTTAAGGGCCCTTCCAATCCAAACCAATCTATGATCTGACCGATGACAAAATCGTTCACAACTGGTCTCAGGGGCTTTCAACATGTATCTAGGAAACACGATTCAGGAAACAGCAATTCAACAGCAGATTACCCATAAGAAAGATGATAAGTGAATAACAGTTCTTGCTACCAAACTGAAAATTTCAATACATTGTCAAGTAACTAAAATTAATTTTTCTTCTATTTGGCTAGTTATTATCCTAAGCAAAAGTATTTATTTAAATTGAGTATTTATGAAAGTTACCATGTTATTACAACACTGCTTGAGATAACAGAAATTACCTAAAATTCCACCTCAGTAAAACGTGTCATGTTCAGGGGTTAAATAGAACAAAAGTACTGGGATTTGCCTAATTACTTCTGGTTGGTTTATGAATCGATATTCAGGTAGCATAAAGAAACAGAGGTGGTAAGGGTTTCTTTTTGTTTGATTTTGTTTTTAACATGAAGGTAGGAATAATGTAAATGTTTTCCTTAATGCTTCTCTATTTGTCAGACAACCTGTGGTAAAGTTCCAATTTTATTCAACATCCATTTTTCATAAAATCTATCAATAATACCAGGACATTAACAATTTGTAAAAGTTAAAGTGTATCAGAATTCAAAGGCACAATCAATACCAGTCTACAACATGGACAATTCAATGATTAAAAAATTAGCTCTTTCTCACTGAAAGACTAATTAGTGAAACTTTAATCCATTCCTAACTGAATAGGACCAAATATGTTGATATACTGCTTGTGGACACTTATCCAGTCACAAAAATAACATACAACTTTGTCTAATCACGTTTCATACACAGGAGGAACTTGTCATTGAATAAGCAGGAGTAGCTAATTCCCAGTTATGGAAGAAAACAACTTCAGCCCCCATTTAAGTCTGATTGCTTCCAAAGAAAGAGGTAAATAAGAAACTTAAGGAAAGACAACTGATGCCTTTCATAGTAAGAGATTTTCAGCAAAAATATTCATTTATTAGATACACGATTTACAGTAACACTTTTAAAATACCTATTCAGAAAGTATTTTGCAAGCAATAACTTCCTTCACTTATTAGTTCATGTCTTTTTTTTTCATGTAATTGGTGTTATAGATTCATTATAATGTTATTGCAGTCTCTCTCAGAAACCTCCCTAACAAAATGTCTTTTGGATTCTTCTTTAAAGATCCTTAAAGTTATCTATTTAGAAGCTGACAAACATATTAAAAGTAAATATGGTGGCTAATATGCGCTAGTATCAAAACTATCAGAAATGCTAAACTATTGACCATACTTAGAGAGTTCAAATTTAAGATTATACATACCCTATCATATGCTTCTCAAATCAGTTTCTTATTTAGACTGATTACCATCTAATGAGCCCTATTGAATAACCCAGATTTCAGCGCAGTAAGTTTAATATGGTAAAGTAATTCACATGTTGTAAAGTCAAATCTCTCACAAGGTTACTACACTTCATTTGAGAAACACCTTCTTTTTAAGGTCTTCCAAATTTGGGAAGTATCATATAATGCTAACCTTGAAAATTATCTCACATGACTAAGGATGTTTCAGGGAACAATACAATACAGGGATCTTGATGGAGTTCTTTCGCAAATGTCACTTTGCAGGAATGTTTTAGAAGTGTTGAGGAGAAATTTAACAAAACTTGACTATGAGGAAATAAAACACGGATCAAGAGAAGAGAAGAATGGTGCTAGAATTCATCAGATAAACTGATTTAATAGAGTGATCAAAAAAATTCAGTCCCATATCAGGATGAATCCTTTCACTTTACTCCCTCATTACCTTGTTTGCGGTCATTTTATATGTAGTTTATTCAAATGCATCATAGGTTCAGATGCCTGACCAACCCAACAGCTAATTGCTTCTACAATGAAAAGCTCTAAAGATGCTGCAGATATTAATTAGTTTTGGCACCAGTCTGACTTTTAAGTTCGGCTTTCATGAAGCTGGTTGTTCAAACATAAATTCTTTGTTTTCTTACTGGATTGGAAGTCTTTCCCATGGTATTATTAATGTGGTTATATGTAAATGTAAGAGATACATAGAAGTGTGTAAATCAATGTTTAAAGAAGTTTCTTTTTTTCCTAAAATGGGAAAAATATCTTCCTAGCAGTACCAGAATAGCTTGAAGCAAGAAAAAAAGTAAAACTAGTAGCGGATCTAGTATCAGTGAAGTGGAAGAAGACTTCTGCTCCATCATACACCCATTCAGACAAGAATAAAATCTTATTCAACTCTGCCAAGGTTTTGTACTTTAAAACGCAGACATGAAATAGATAAAAAACAAAATTTTCCCTACTAAATATAATTATTTCCAAATAAGAACTGAAAGTACAATATCAAGTCACATCTCCAGAGGTAAAACAGCAAGTTTGCTATCCCATCCCATATGAACTGATCACAAAAAACAGATCAATAGACATGAACAAAACCTATTATAAAACTACACAAATTGGGAAGCCTGTATTTTTGAAAAGTTACTTCTGCTCTATTTCTCTTGGAGAGATGCGATCTCATTACATAAGACATAATTAAGAATTACCCCAATATCACTCAAGATTTGTCTTATTACTAAATGTTAATCATCTTCGGGAAAATGAAAATACTTGATAGTCCCATTATTGGAAATAATGAAAAAGGAAAAGATAGTTAAATGCCAGTGGAAAATTCCATCAATATTCTACAGCAATGCTTCAAGAAACAATCAGCACGAGTGAAGCTTACTTCCATCTCTCTCCGCAAAAAGTCTGATTAACTTCGCATTCACAATTGTGCAAGAATACAACCTACTCTTTAATTCATTTAGACTTTAATTCAGACTTCAAAGTAACAAAAGCATTTCCTCTGTAACATATTTGTAACAATTCAGGCTTACTAAAAGCTAAAGAAAATTACCTCTCTCTTTTCTGGATCCAATTTCTCCTCTAATCTAATATAAACATTTTAAAGAGCATCTGTATGATCCCTCTCTATAGCATAATTAAGCAGAAGATGCTTCTTTCTTGAAAACTTCCACACCTGGTGTTAATCCTTTTTAATAAATACTCGAGTGACACAGAAGGTCTCAGTTTCTGTATTCAGAGTTTATACCATTTCTTATGAGTTGTGACAACAAGAAACTTTAAATTAATCACACAGTTCACAACCACAGAGTTTTACTTACTTTTACTTGGCTTTTCAGAGATTCATGAAGGAGAAAACCTACTTGTACAACAGCTTCCTTCACATCAGTAATAATACAAATTTGTTGTGATAGGTTGTCTGTTATCAAGAAAAAAATGCAAAAAAAAAAAAATATAATTACTTAGCTGCTAAATATATTGTTCAATTCATACACTGATGTCTTTTGACTGCTCTTTAAACAAGTCTCTATAAAAGATACATATTTGCTACATGTAGGGTTTTTTTTTGGTCTGTTTGCTTTTACACATAATTACACACCACATAAATTCAATCAGATGCATTTAAAATTATTTAAGTAAACGTCTCACTTTCTACTGTAAGCTCAAAGACTTGTTTCAAAAAATAATTTTAAAGCTGACATAGAGTTAGTATTATTGGAAAGTGACTTCTGTATTTAAAACAATTATTGTGAGTGGAAACAGTGAATTAACCAGTGAGCATCCCCCAGAATTATTTTATGAATCAAGGACACTTAGTATGGCCAATATCCATTACAGGACTACAAAAATCACAGTAGCAACTCTCTTTATATTAAGTTAGCAAGAATGGGGTGGGGTGTAGATAGAAGAGAGAACAATAAAAAACTGCATAAAAAAAAACACAACCAGATGAAAGTGAGAATAAAAAAAAAAAAAATGCATGGCCAGTTCTCAGAGGACTGGAAATCACAGAATACAACAGCTGTGGGAGAAATTATCTTCCCATAGATTCAATGGGCAAAAATATCCTGAACTTGCATCAAAGTTGGCTTCTACTTACTACAGAATAACTTTACAGTCTAAAAGAAGGGGTCAATGGGAAAACCATATTGAATTAATTTCTTATCAGCAGAAAGCAACCTGTAGATTGAAATCAGAGTGCAAGAGCCACATGAATTTAGTACTGCACAAGGAATGCAGATACCCTACTGATACAATAAAGATGTACATAATAACAGACTGGAGTATCTGATTTCAAGAACTCAGATTCTATGGAACTAGGTAATTTAACTAACAAGGTCAAATTGGAGCTTTTACAAAAAACTATGTGTGGAGGAAAGCTGTGGAATCCAAAAATGCACCACAACTTCGCCAGTTCTTCTTAAAAGTAAGTCAGTTTTCAACAGTGTCAAATGTAACCTCACAAGAGGCTGCTGAAAGATTCTAACTATAGAAACCCACTTCACTCCTCTCCCATTCTCCTTAAACCTCTGACTTCCTGTGATGTACACGAGAAAGGAGAGAAGACTCCAAGAAAGGTGGCTAAGAGTTGCAGGTTGAATTTAATAAAGGAGAAAAGAAAGTGATGAAATGTGAAAACATTGGAGGAGTAATGCAATGCTGAAATATGAAAAAATGAAAGTAATGATAATGTACACATTGGAAAAATACTGCATGCTTTTAAATGATCAAGAAAAATGTACAAAGGAAATCTGGGAGAACGTTGTTTATAAAAATCATTATAACAAAACAATAGTTCTGCTCTAGCTGAGGTTTAAAACTCACTTTCAATTTAAACATCAACACTATCAAGGGCCAATAAAACCTTTACATTAGTTTAGGTGGTTTACACCTTTGCTGTATTATGGGAATGAAGGCTGAGTATAGCCTCCCTCTTCAAGACTGCCTGTGTCCCACCTCCGAGAAGCTGATCCAGCGAGCTGTCACTCTGCATAGCCACCAGGAATGCAGGGAAGGCAGCTGGATGCTGGCTCCCAACTCCCTCTGACTTCCTCAAGTCTGCTGGCTACATGCAGCATTTCACTGGTGGTTTTCAGGAGCCCGTGTCTGGGTGAATCAAACAGTCGGTCTGGAAAGCCGTGTCATGGCCACGTCATGAACCATATTAATTATCTGCTAACAAGATTTTGTTTTTCATTGGACCACTTGATAATTCAGACTGGAAGGGATCTAAGTAGCTCTCCAAACTCCTGCTCAAAGCAGCATCACCTCTGAGGCCAGGCCTGGTTGCTTAGTCCCCTAACCCCCTGGATCTTGAAAACCTTTGAGGATGGAGCCTGCATAACCTTACAAGGCAATATGTTCAATGCTCCATTGTCCTCATAGTGAAAGTTTTGCCTTTTAGTAAGCTGTAACCTCCCTTGTTCCAATTTTTTTTCATTACCTCTTGCCCTCCCACCACACACCACCGTTCTATTTCTCTTCTCCTCTTTCATGATCTACCTTCCTTCTCGTCTACCCAAGTATCATTTTTTTAAATTCTTCCCCTATCCCCTCTTATTATATTACCTAATGAAAATCTCTCTTGCTTTGGCTTCCTCTTCATTTACTTATCTTAAACTTATTTCCCTGGAAACCTCCTCTTCCCAACACCTGTCTCCCATTTACTCTTGACTTCTTCCCAGCTGCACCTGATTAAGCAGTAATCCTCCCAACACCGCAACACATTTAACATGAATTCAGAGCATATTTTGGCATGAAATTAAAAATAGTTAAAGCTCCTTTACACTGCCAAATTCTGATCAATTAAACATTAAATTTCCCCATCAGGAAAGTGGTAAGATTTTTCTTCATTAAAGATAAATCAGAATTTCAGAATTTGTTCCATTAAATGTCTCTTTATCTACAGTGGAATCCTTAATGTTGCATCAGGCAACAAAGCAAAGGTTTTTTAGTGGTATTTTTCCTTCCCTACTTCAGGCATCCCTACTGCAGACACGTGCACCTAAACTGCTCGCACCGAGCACCTTGTACATGCAACAAAGAGGCACTTCTAGGAAGCAATTTATCTTCCACATTTCAGTTGTTCACTTTCAAAGAAGATTAATCATTCCGTAGGCGACACAGACTAGATCACCACCAGCTGTAATGGGAGTTCTTGGTTACTAGTTTAAGATAAAATACTTGATGTCAAAAATAACTACATTTAGTTACATGAATCCCAACTTCACAAAATCTTCCTTTAATATTTTCTGTCTGCAGAATTTGGGCAGTTACATGCCAATGTTACTGTTCTTTATCCCCTATACCACACTGAGCACTTCCTACATGCGTTGTTCCCCTCCTCCACATTATTGGTACGCATGAATTTCTTCTGTAAGAAACTTCTAGTATTTTTTTCTTAGATGAGGCTTTCCTGGTTATAACGAAAGATTTCCTGACATTAGCTTCTAGTACATTATCATGTATTGATGTATTTTCACATGAAACTATTTTGCAACATTACAATATACCTGTATGAATTTATAAATGAATTCAATTTGGTGGTCATTTTTTAAGTAAAATTGTCATTACCCTGCAAGAAGTGCCCGTTAAGTTCCCACTTTCTTCTAAGTTCATTACAGAAAAACAAGAATTCATACGCATACATCTGTATTTATATAGCAACATTAACTATGTAAATAATATATTCAATATACTAATACATAATTAAATTATTTGATGATTTTTTTAAAATTATTTCAGGGGTTTTGCCAAGTATGCAGCTGAGATACAGCCCTTCTGGTTTCTCTGCCACAGATACACTGATACTAAGAAAATCTATAGTAGAAGACTTCATAATACAGCATGATAGGCATTTAAGATTATTCCAGCCCAAGAAGTGTAGGTAGATTTCAGCAGATTCAACTTTAGGATGTCATAAAAATATCTACATAATCTCTATTTTTGCTAACAGTAAAACTATAAACAATATACCTTGAAAAAGTGTTTTCTAAAATCTTCAGAATTTCATAATAAATATGAGAATTTCAGCTGAGAGATGTAAATATTTGAAGCTCTTGGAAATTAAAATGGAGAAAATACACCTTTAGATTAAATGTGTATTTTAACTTTCAAGACAAAAATATCTTAAACCAAAAAGAATCTAGGTTAAAACTGAAATTAATTTTCAATTGTTCTATGCCCTGACTTGTATCCTGAAAACATTACAACACAAAACTGTTTTAGGTCACATTGTTATTCAGTAACACCTGTTACAGTCTTTATCCTAGGATCTCACCCAAAATTATAAAATTAAAAAGTGTACAGGTTAACAGAACTACCTTAGTTTGAAAATACATTGTGTGCTTTCACAAACTACTTAGTTTACCCTGAAAGGCACGCCATAAACAACAAGCAATTATAATACCACTGTTTGAATAAAGACAATAAATATCACATCCTACAGAATTACGACCAGAAGAATAAAAATACATCTGAATGGCAAATGGGTAGGTTTTGGCCTACAGACATATTTTTTTTCTTTTAATTGCACATATATGTGTATACATACACTATATTTACATATCATCCCATTCTTGGTCTGTCATTACAATTCCTACTGTTTTGGAAGCATAGACTGATCATCAAATAGTTTTAAACTTTGCAGTGAATTCAAAATAAGAAATCAGTTTATCAGAACTCCATTTTCATTTTCTACACAGCAATGGCTTGACTGCTCTGGAAATTCAGTATGGTTCCCCCTGGCATTTCCAGTATCTCATAAGAGTTGTTTCTACCACTGTAAACATAAGAAAAATGAAATAAGTATTGCCAAGTATCTAGTTCATTCATGCTTAACAGCAGGAGTTGAAACTGTTATTCGTACAACACAGGTAACCAAAAATATCTAATGATTTTTGTTTACCCATTTTGCCAAACTTGGCACTCCCTCTACCAATATTAACATACAAAAAAAAAAAAAAAAAAAAAAAAAAAAAAAAAGAGGAATATTTTGTGGTAGAAGACAAGGAAGAGGGTTGTTTTCATCCCAAGGTAACTGTTCTGAAAAGTACCTCCCCACCTGCTAGTTTATTTTTTGTATCACAGTGAAGAACAGCCACAGGGTAATGAACACTACGGTGTGCCCATGAAACAGCAGCCTAACTCTAGCAAGATCAGTCCTTTGATTAAAAAAAACAATACTTTTAAAATAAATATCATATGGGTTCTTCATATAACAAAAAATATACTGAGTAATTCCCAACACCTTTAAAAAGTTCATATATATTTTGATATTTTTCTTTGTACTTGCAAAACTTCATTGTGTATACATTCATACAGCATGTATTTATACAACCAACTATGAGGGTGAAATACCCAATCTGCAAGTGCACATCTGTGAAAAAGTCATTGCAGAAGAAGGGCCCTTAAGAAAAGAAAAACAAGGAGGAGAGAGTCAAGCTCCAAATTAGAAGCAACATTTAAAGTTTACATGTTGGAACTAGAGTTCAAAGATACTTACCCTAAGGGCAGTAGTCCTAATGGAAATTTTTTTAGGATGTTTTGTATTAGCCTGATCTTAACTACATTTCTAGATGAGTCACCCTTATTGTAAGACGATGTTTTCTTACTTCAAGACTATTAAAAATAGGCGTGTGCCACCTTGTCTGCATTCTCCACAAGTTCATACCTGCTTAACTAAAGAAAAGCGCTAAATTTAATGTTTATAAAACAAATGGTAGGACTCTCAGATTTTCATAATGCAGTTGTAAAAGAGACTTGAGGAAATAAGGAAAATTAATAGGACATGTTTTAAGAAAAGTCTCAGAAGACAAATAACAATCTATTTGCATTAGGAAAGTCTTTCTTTGTATTTCCTTGAATCTGAATGATGTACATACCTATAAATTCATGAAGTACAAAAATGTATGGATGCATGTATGTTTTTCTTATCTCTACCCGAGTTAGGTTTAGAAAGCTGAAATGTATCCATTATTATTACATCTCATTAGGCCAGCAGTTAAAAATCTAACTATGCTTCTATGAAACATTTGGGTCTTGTTGCTTAGGTAGAATTACATTTATAAAACAGCTGACTAAAGAAACAGTCTCATAATCAAATGATTAATTGTATTTTCTTCAGACATTTAATTGCCAGGTATTTATTACCATGATCATTTTCGTTTGTTTAGTTACATAATTACTATTTTATATATGGACAAAGAAATGCAAGAGTACCTCAAAAATAAACAGGATAGCAAAATAACATGTCAAACGGAACCACAAGGAACATGTTCCTTAGCAAAACTGTCCACAGGCACTGAAGTAACCTTAATATTCTAGCATAAAAACTTAAGTATTTAAAGATCATTTGAACTAAGCTCATCATTCACAACCAAGTCATTACTGAAAACCAGAAAGTGAACAGTTGGCTGAATAATTCTCATCAAAACAACTACTAGAGCTTAATAGAGCTTAAATGGATTTTCTAAACAAAACAAACAGGTTAACAGAAAAGATAACTGGCATTCTCTGAAGCTGAAGGAAACCATAGTTTCAGTCACTAGTAAATACAAATGCAGACGATACGAAATTTGGAACACTAACCACAAAATTAAACGTGTATATGCAAACACTCTCCTTTCCTACATTCATCCAGTGATACAATTTGCATCCAGCAACATGAGTTGCATCACTTACTAATAAATAAATCAGTTGTGAAGACTCCCTGGTAGTGGGGAGCCAGTGCTTAGTCCTTAGCAACCTGCTAGCCCACACATTTAGCTCTTGGGACTCCTCCAGAGGAGCTTGACAGCATGGCAGGTGGCACACAGAGAGCTGATCCCTTGCAACCCAACCTTACGGAATCATAAAGGACTATGCCTTCAGGCACTCCACAGGGCTTGAACGTGGAGTCTGAATCCACCCAAGTATGTGATACAGGACCATACTATATAGTGTACAATGCTGCATCTCAGTCCTGTGTTGTCTTCAAAAACTTGACACAAAGATCCTCTGTCATGTAGGCCACCATCCCACAGGTAACACAACTTATACCCAAAGTCATATACAGTGTCAAGAACTGGCACGCTCTGCTCCATCCAGGTAGGAAAGTCCCAGCAGTACAGCGCTGCTGAGGCCTGCCACACCATGCATCTGTGCAAAGATTGCTGGCACCTCTGCTCAGCAAGATCACAGACACACTAGTGGCCAATGTCAACAAAAGGGTTTTTAGCAAGGCAAAAGGTAGTAAATCCACATGGGAAGGTAGGTGTTCCTGCAATATTCTTCCTGGAAGTTACTAACATTTCATTATCATCCCAAAGAAGGGAAAAGGGAAAAGACGAAGAACATATCCAGAAAACCCAGCCCTGAGGATATCTCTGAGGGGGAACAGTATCTGAAAACCACAAGCATGTGGGTCTCTTGCTGGACCACGAGTATATCGGGGACTTCTACTAGCCAAGTTTATATCTCTATTCCAATCAAAATCAGCAATCAGGAATTCCTCCCTCTCTCCAGCGACCATTCTGAAACCCTCAGAACAAACACTGCACAGCAACTGCCACTTTCTTGCTGTGGTCACTTCTCTGTCAGCCTCTATGACACTCCCATGACACTAGCAGGTCCCTAACACTGAGGCTCAAACACCACTGAGTAGCTACCACACAGCAGAAAGTTGTGGGAGAAAATACAAAGGGGAAACAACAACTCAGAGCACTTTATATGGATCTGAGCAGTGGGTTCTGCAGTCTCAAGAAAAGCAGACACAGTTATAAAGTTACCTATTCAGTTAGAAGGAAAGGCCTAATAGCACGCCTTGGCTTATACGATGGCTGCTGTTCTGGAAGGTGACCTGTCCTTGACGGTTTCCCACAGGTGCAGCACAACATAGAAAAACAGAGCTAGCGACATTTCTTCCATAAAACTACAGTTTCTTCAGCAAACTCATGGTTATTGTAACCCCATGACTGAATGATGCAACATGGAGGAACAACAGGATGCTGCTAGCTAGCTTAAAATATAAATTCTCTCCTTAAATATGCTTAAAGTTTTGCATGAATTGTCAATAAAATACTTACCTGATTTTAATCTGCATGGCTAAACCATGTGCTATAAAAATAAGTCATATCAGCTGAAGATCTGGTATTTGAAGCCTTTTGATGGAACAGAAAAGATAAGGCACAACTGTCAAACTGCAGAGTCAGGTGCTAACTGTCTACTCAATTATCTTTAATGAGGTTTTATGTAAGATGAATCTGTTGTGGAGCGTCCTCATTAGCTATGGAGGACTCTTATTGTGCTTGTTTGCATAAAGAGTAAAGAACATGTAAGGTCTCCCCTTCCTGAACTCATGCAGCACAGCAAAAAGCACATTTAAACTTCAAGGAACTTACTTTTTCCATACAGGTATAATAAAAGACTATTGTGGTTACTTAAGCAGATTTATTGCATGCTTCCACAGTAACAAAACACTATATAAGTAAAGATCAAGCAAGGGATTAGCCTGATTTACCACCATGCAGGTCTTCATTTCTACTTTAAGCTACATAAATCTTTTGTCACAACCAACAGCTGGAAAAGATTGTACCAACTGTGATAACATAATGAAACACACGTGTAAAATATGTACCTATGAACGACATGAGGAGAATGAGTGGTCACTTACAGCATTTGTGCTCCAGTGATAAGTAGAAGAGAAGAGAAATAGAATAGTTAAACTTTGTGAATGTGACTTTCACTTGAATAAACTTCACCCTTAATTTCTGGGCTGGCAAGTTTAGAGAAAGCTTCTTTGGAGGGATCTTATTTTAAAATTAAAACACAACTTCTCTGATGAGATTAATGAAGTCCCTATATACATGGAAATTAATTTACATGAAGGTTGTAGTAGCAGCATTTTTATGTGTACACATTGTTTTATACCGTGTGTACACATTAGATAAAATTAACAGTAAAAACAAAGAAAATACTATTAAAACATCTTTAAGCACAATGTTTAAAAAGATTGTAAACATACAGGCACTTCAAAATACTCTGCGAAGGAGTGCAAAGACTACATGCAGCCAGCATCAGGAGGATGAGGGGACATCAAAGAGAGATCGCAGAAGCCATTTTTTCATATTATACTTGTCTCTAGTTTCTCTAGAAGAAGCATGATGATTCAGTTCCACCTTCACAGGAGCTGCCCTGTGAAGGGCATTGCACAGGGGATTATGCACAGATAGGAGGCACAACCAACTGGACAGCAGAAGGAAGAGAGCAGGGTGCTCTCTCCCCCTTCCAGCTACATAAAGCAACACTTTACATAAGGTGCCCATCTGGTTTTCTCCTTGCCCACTACAAAAGAAAGTATCTAGTAAAGGATCAAATACACTGCAAGATGATGAACAAGAACTTTTAAAAAATATGTCAGCACATATTTTGATTTTCTTTTCAAGTTTATACATCCTCAGGACATCCTGAACGTCCTCTTAACTAAATAGCTCTTAAATATTCAAATAATACTAAATGATACCACTCAATAAATTGCCCTTTGTATTGCAGTTAAGTTTGAGGAAAGTAGAAATGAAGATGGATCTACCTGATCCAGTAATAACTGATAAATTGCCATTGAATATTGAAAATATTCATGCTAAGTACATAAGAGAACATGCAGGAAAAAAAAAAAAAATGAAAAAGAAAAAAATTAAGGTAGAACTATGAATTTGCTATGAAATTTGGAGATTTTTTCCAAGTTGAATATTGAAACTTTTGCCAAGACATGATCAACATATTGCATGCATACAGCTGATTCATGGCATTTACATCATTTTATGCTGACGTGACTGCCTTAAACATGCTTGAAGCACGGAAGTATAACTCTCTCTAGAGCAAATATTTCCAAATATTGTAACAAAACAGCACATCTAAGCAACTGCACCAGATTCTACATTTCCTTATTAACATTGCAATCAGAGAGAATTGTTCTTTGCAAGTCTCTTCTCTATAGATAATACTTACAAATACAGGTAATACTTCAAATTTAAAAGTTTGTACTGCAAAAGCATGCACAAAATATCTGAATTAGAAAGTCATCAAAAACTATCACGCAGGTGTAGAGAAATTTGCACCTTACTAGATTAAATAACCTGGATGCCAGTGGTACAAATAGAGTCTCTGAAACTATTTTTTTTCCTTCATGTTTAACTACTATTCTAGTTTGGTACTGACTCTACAAAAACTTGTGACTTAACTGAAGTTAAGTCACTGGGACAAATCAGATCATTAGTTATGGACAACCATAATGACTAGTGGAATGAGATCTATATTTAGACTGGGAAAAAAACACTTTTTTTTACATAATTACTTTTGCACTCTTCAAAAATTGGAAGCCTCCCTTTGTTCCATTAAACTGTCATTAAAGGTAAATTATTATTTTTAATTCCTATTCTTCTAGATAAAAATCATTGCTTGATTTTGTATCATACTGTACCATGAAATCCTTGTTTTGCTCACTGTTTTGTTCTATTACCTGTTGTTTTCTAATGAGTCAATTCACTTACATGACAAGCACAGCAACAGTATGTGAGCTTTTAAAATTTATATTCAAATTGAATTGTTTTATCCAAGGAAAAATCACTTAAAATTAAGTGATAGCTACTACGCAGTTTTCCAAGAGCACACTAATTTCACATTAAAAAATGCTTTGATAATCACTTGGTCAACTCAAGAACTTATCTAGATTTTATTTGCAAAAAACTCGTAATGGCAGAAAGAATTCTGTTTGCATAAAGTTTGTAAATTTCTAATAAGCTCTAGCTATATCAAAATAATTGGACAAATAGGAGAAAATGCATATTTTGAAAATGTTTTTCCAGTTTAAACCAGACCCACCTCCATTTTCAAAAATTCCCATAAGCTCAAAAAGTTAAAAAAAATATTGTTTTGAAAATATTGGCTCAGGCAATTTCAGTAACTCAAGAACAGCTGATGAAAATGGCATGAAAGATGCTCCATTACCTTCACCACCTTGATGGCCTTGTGCCAGTATGTCTGCGTCTTTCCTGAACTGGGGAGCTCAAAACTGGACCCAGCACTCCAAACGTGTCTCACCAAGGCTGAGGAGAACAATCACCTCCCTTGTCCTGCTGGCAATACCCTGCCCAATGTAGCCCAGGGGGCTGTCAGATCATCTTTGCTACAAAAGTGCATTGCTGGCTCCTGTTCAATTTGTTGTTCACTGGGAACCCCAAGTTATTGTCTACTTTTCTGGTCTGTACTTCATCAGTTTGATAATGAGAGAGAGTTTCAAAAGTCTTGCTGAAAACAAGATAAACAGCAGTCAGTGCTCTCCTTCATCGACAAATATAGCCTTCTATGATTAATTGACTATCAGGCATAATTTTCCCTTTGTAAATTCATGCTGACGATTCCAGTCACCTTCTTGTCTTTAATATGCTTGGAAATCTTAAATTTGAAAGCTAGAGTAGTCTGGAACCTCTGAAAATCCTACTTAAAGCAAGGTTTTCCAGAATTCCAGGCTGGCAGCTCCAAAGACACAAGCCAAGTCCCTGTCAAAACCAGAACTTCTGAGGTTTCCAGGATCCTATCTCCATGACACATTCCTGAAAAATTCAGTACAGTAGTTCTAGCAATGCATATATTAAATATGCAGCATTTGCACAATAACCAGAAATTTCAAATGTGTTGCATTCTTGGAGGTCCAGAGAAGCAGCGTGCAGAATATCAACAGCAACATCTCAACTATGTGTACGCTTTCTATCTTGTCTACAGTGACACAGCTGCACTTAAAATGGACTAATTAGTCAAGCCAGAAGCTAAACGTATACAGGATCTTGTAACAACAATCTGTGAACAACAAATGAGCCACCACAGTGACTCGCCATGACAGTAACCACAAACCATTCTCTAGAAGGACACTTTTAATCTAAAGTCCCTCTCTCCTCACCAGTTTCTGTGCTTTTACCCCTCAATTCTCAACAAGGATTCAAGCAGAGTCAGCTGAATCAATGGTCTATCAGTCTACAATAACAATCAGTGTGTTCACTATGAAGTGCTTAAGACTTCCTTTCTAGATTGTGTTAAATCTAGTCCTTAGACTGCTATTAAACCTAGCCTTTATACTATTAAACCACTGTATCAGCACAGGAGAAGGTTAAAATCCAGTCCAACAAACTATACTCCATTAATTTATGTATCTCAATATCATATAATTGTTATATCAATTTATGTAATAAGTCATTGTACAGAAGAGAGTGAAGAGCCCTAAGGAGTTAATGTATGTTTTTCAGTGTACTACTTAGATTAGAAAGATGGAACATATTCAGAATTGAACTGGAACTCAAAATCATATTTGTTTATTGCTTATAAGCCATTCAAAATTAATCTTTATTTGACTTTGCTATGTACACAGCTTTTCATATGGTTCTCTATTCTAAGAGTAGTAAAGTAAATAATATAGGTAAATAATGCATAATATAAAATAAGTATCCCAGAGAACTAGCTAAAACAACTTGCCTAAGCACATTTTATTCATCATAAAACTTTTCTTAAGGACATTTAAAACAACAGCATATGAAATTCTAAATTAAACCCGGGAATATGCAAACTGACAGCCACAAGGACAAACACATACCCTTAATAATCGATTCAGCTGCATACAGATCCCGCTTGTAGGTCACCTAAAGGACAGACAAGCCTCATTAGATTTAACACAGCAGGAAGGAATGTAAAACCAATAAAACAATGCCCTGAAGGCAATTCTTTAAGTTTGAAATACCATAAAGAAATGATATTGTCAATTTCTTAATTATGGTAAAATATCACTAGCAAGTCATTAGAACAGTAGTTGCAGAAATTATTGGAGACTTGAGAAAAACATTTTTTAAAATACTTAGGTCTGCTTAGAATTCACTTGAAACCTACGCCTATGTTTAAACCTTTAAAGAATTGTGACATTATGATATGGCACCTATTTTCATGTATCCTTTTCCACAATCCCTGAAAAAACTGTATTTCTGTTCTACAATTTTATCATGAAACAGATTCACTTTGAAAGGACTTGTGATCATAAGAACAGCCAGGGAGAAGCCTAGTTATTTCTCAGTAGTGTAAGACTGTTATGGTTAACAAGGGTCTTGTTTCCATATCCATGTCAAGATATTTTGATATTTTGACAAGATATTTTGCCCACAGTACAAACTTGCCATACTCTGTTATCCCTACCGCAATTTCCAAAGGCACTGCCTGCCTAGAACAATTCTCCAGATATGCCTTATGTGTTTTTTTGCTTTTAGTCATACTACTTTCTTTATATTTTGCTGCAATGAAAAACATACCTCTTGCTTATATTAGTTTACCAAGCAATGCTTAGTTTACTTCTGATAATTATCTTTTTCATTATAACCACTTAAAACTGTGTGTCCTCTCCAGGCTTTATCAGTAAAAATGTATCAGACCTATGTTAAACAGAGACTATAGCCGCTTATGCGGAAATGCACATGGTAAGAATTATCTTTTGAAATGTTTCAGTTATCCAATTTTAAATCTATTTAATGACTAGAACAATTACAGTCATCTTATTTTTAATTAAGATGCCATGTAGCAACAAGCAGAACTTCTGCCAACTGAGCATTACATTAGCACTACCATCTTTATGAGCCAAGACTATAATCTTGTAAAACAGGTTTGGAATAAATTTCACAAAATTAGTAAAGTTGGTTGACATTAATTACATTAGTCCGTTAACCCTATTATAATCAAGTTCTGCAGTGTACCCCTTATGTTATCGACAGTATCAAACTCATAGTCTAATTCATTCAAACTTCTAATTACTCAGATTTTATATTACTTGTGATAACATTAATTTTCATTTGGTCCTATTGAGCATCCAGTATTCCAAGACTTTTTGAACGTTATTGACATAATCCAGAAAATTGCTGTGTCAAATATTAACTCAACACAAATGCCTCACTATTGAAGAATACGAAACCATCAGCGGCTTATTCCCCAAAGGCAGAATAGTTTCAAGTAGTAAACACCTCTCTACTTTTCTGTATTATAAACAAACTATACTGTATCTATCTAGTAAAGGTATTATGTCATAGGGAATCCATCAATACCTGCAACATTAGAAAAAAATAAATAAAAATAAAAATTTTTGGCCAAGTTTTGTTTGTTTTGTTGATTTGGGGATTTTGTTGTTTTGTTTTGCAGTGTGACCTTCATTCTCAATTGTCAGGCTGCAACTTTTGACTAGCTAGGAAGATGTTCTTTAAAAATTCCCCTAAACTGTTCTCTCTTAATGTTTAATAGTCTTCCTCAAACTGACTTAGCTGGATAAGCGTTTTGGGCTTACAAAATAGTATTTTAAATGCAATACGTAATTCTTTACCAAACAAACATAGTAATGGTATGATCACACATACAAAATGTGCTACATTTTAGTTTAATGATGCATTTCCTTCTGTTATTCTAAGGTATCCCACAGATCTGCCTTGTATGGGATATTTTTGTAGGATTAGAAAATAATCTTTCTAGAAATTGTGATGATTTTTACACTATCAGCATAAATCTTTATTTGTATATCGAACTTTTTAAAGTGTTGTTACGATATTTTTATCTGCATTCTACACACACACGGCTCCAACAATTACATTTTATTACATGATTTCATACTTTATTTAAGTCAATATTGCCCCAGAATATTTAAGGCCATTTTGTCTCAAAGGTGTCAAGTACAGACAAACTGAAAATTTTGTGCTGATGGTGTCGCTCTTTTTTCTTTTCTTTTTTTCCATCCTGATCCTAAATATGTTATGCATAGTTACAATTATGTAACTACATTTATAATAGAACTTATAAATATTTATAACACTGAATATATTAAACTGTTCCTGCTTGGTTGTGGTCACTACAAAAAATTATTTTAATTTTGTAATTTGTTACCAGAAAGTAAACAAACTATCTCTTGCTTTCTTTACCTGGAAGAATAAGTGACCTGGAAATACTAATTTTCTGCGCACTATTACTAGACTCCAGTCTGCATGAGTCAGCAATGTGCCCCTGCTGCTAAGAAGGTTAATGGTATTCTTGGCTGCATTCAGCAAAATACAGCCACCAGGTCAAGAGAGGTGATCCTTCCCCTCTACTCAGAACTGGTGAGGCTGCACCTGGAGTACTGGGCCCAGTTCCGGGCCCCCCAGTACAAGAGAGACATGGACATGCTGGCAAGAGCCCAGCAAAGAGCAACAAGATGATCAAGGGATGATCAAGTACTTCCATGAGGGGAGGCTGAGAGCTGGAACTGTTCATCAGGAAAAAAGGAGGCCCAGGAGGACCTTATCCGTGGGTATAAATATCTGAAGGGAGGGTGCAGAGAGGATGGAAGCAGGCTGGTGCTCAGTGCCAAGACAAGGGGCAGCGGGCACCAACTGCACCGCAGGAGTTTTTCTCTGAACATCAGGAAGCCCTTCTTTCCTGTGAGGTAACTGAGCACTGGCACAGGCTGCCCAGAGAGGCTGTGGAGTGTCTCTCCTTGGAGACTTTCAAAAACCACCTGGACGTGGTCCTGGGCAGCTTACTCTGGGTGGCCCTGCTTGAGCAAGGGGACTAGACCAGATGGCCTCCGGAGGCCCCTTCCAACCTCAGCCAATCTGTGATTCTAACAGTTCTATCAGAGTGCTGTCATTTCAGGAAAACACACACACATACACAGAGAAATAACTTTCTCTAAGAGCTTTGAGTCATTTAATGCTATGCAGATCGTGCACCTAATAAACAAACAAAATTCTCACAAATACCGGATCTGCTCTTTAAAATTCAAGGTCCACTTAGGATGAAAATATTTTATAATACTTGGACTGTAGAAACTGCTAATTGCCTACAGCTTTTACTGTTACTCACACTCAACAGACATTTGAAGAATGACTATTTCAGTTCTCATATATCTTTACAGAATATCTTTTTGTCTCACTGAAAAAAAAGACTGAAGGCATCGGGACTACGAGTTCTTGGCATATATAATGCTACATATCTTAGCATTGAAAACCTTCATAGAAAAAAACAACCACACATTACAAATCACAATATTGTGACACCTAAGGAAAGACAGTCCTGCTTCTGAAAGGTAAGGAGTAACAAACAGCAACAGCTCCTAGCAATTTCACAGGCAAGCACTGAGAAAACCGGCAGTCTTCTGCACTTCATTAAACTGACAAACTGAGCAGAAGTGTTGCCTTCTTTAATGGTACTGCTCCCAGTCACCTGCCAAACACTCTGGTACAGTATGACTAAACACTGTGGTACAGAGAGACCAATACCAGGGTGCTAGTCAAGCAGGAAGGAGCTATATTCCTCTGTAGCTTCTAAACTTATGCATCAATTTGCTGCTGAAGCAATTTACTATTTTACAGACCTCATTTTTATGCCCTTGACTTTGAATGCCCTGACAAGCTATACAAGGCATCGCTGACCCTTAGCTATAAAAGATAGGGAATAGGATGTGAGAAGGCGTAGGTATTTTCATGATATGGCACCAGTACCATTGTGTATACTGTGTACAGCAGCTTAGTTGCTCTGCACTACCTGCAGCACAGTATTTGCATATAAATGGGTGCTGTTACTACTGCCATGCACTGCACACTACTGTCAACACTGAGACTCTTTCATCTGATCCACAATATTTTCGACTTTTCTGGCTGGATCTCCTTCATGATATTCTCCGGCATGTCACCAGCTAACAAATTTCTCTGATAACTGTATGGAGCCTTGATGAGGAATCTGACCAACTGGGCTGGAAGAAAGGAGACAGCAAGTCTATAGAAGTGATTGTTCCCCTGTACACACCTGAGTACTGTTTCTAGTTTGGGGCTCTCCAGTATAAAGCACTGGCAAATTGGCAAACTAGAGTTAAGTCCAGCAGAGGACTGCTAAGATGGTGTGAGAGAACTTGGCTTGTTCAGCCTGAAGAATAGAAGACTAAGGGTGGGAACAGGTCACATTGCTGGTTATAGAGAAGAGTAAATTAGACTTTTCTTGCAGGCGTTTCCTGCTGGCCTCTCATTCTTTCCCAATGCAAGAGACAGCAAGGGAAATGCTGATCGGCTCTTATAAAAAAAAAAAAAAAAGTGTATCTTATAAGGGTGGATAAGCATTGGAATTGTTTTCCTAGAGACTATATGGAATTTCCATTCTTGAATAAACTAGAAACCCAGCTGGACAAAGCCATGCACAGCCCAGTCTAACTAACCTGGCCCCACT
Source organism: Oxyura jamaicensis (assembly GCF_011077185.1). Taxonomy (NCBI): domain Eukaryota; kingdom Metazoa; phylum Chordata; class Aves; order Anseriformes; family Anatidae; genus Oxyura; species Oxyura jamaicensis. The sequence continues at coordinate 30,915,032 of NC_048894.1, forward strand.
TCTGGTACTGTGTTGGACTAGATGACATCCAGTTGTCCCTTTCAATCTGAATTATTTTGTCATTCTAAGTTAAAAGACTACATTTCACCTGCTGGGCACCAGTAGTATTTACAGATAGCAAAGAACTAAATAAACATAAAGGACAAACCAAACGTTATAGGTGTATTTTATCACCTTTCAGGTAAGCGCAATGTTCTGCAACAAAAATGATGCAACCCTCCAAAAAGTAATACAAAAAACCCTCCAAAAATTTAATACAAATATGCATAACAGAGTATGTCCCCTAGAAGACCGAACAGGAAAGCAGACAATAATCTGTTTCAGGAAGATTATCTCCCCAAAAACACACTGAAAGAAGTACTGTATGCAACCAATGCGTAACTAAGTTTTGCTGCTAAATTGCACAGGAAATTTGCACTGCAGATTCAGGAAATTAGTTTTCTGTGTAAGATTTATTGTCATATTATTAGAAATCTTGTCCCATTGGAGGAAATTCACTGTCAGAGACAGATGGAGTGATTTGAGTTGCTTCCAGAACTTTCAACTTATGAATACAAAAAAAAAAAAAAAAGGGAACATTTAAAAATCTCATGACACAACAGCTACTGAGAAAGAACAATGTTCCAAAATCCAAAACAACCGAGATATTTTAAAACAGCAGGGACATATCATTTGGCACCTGAATACATACCTGTTTTGTCAGTTGTTAGGAACCTATAGATTATCAGACAATGATGTTAATAAAAAATTTAAAAGCTTGTTTGCTGAGATCTAAAATTCCTAGTCTTACTGAGTGTAATGAACTGTTGTAAAAGTGTTGCTAGACTGGTATTTGTCATCAGAGAAAAAGTGATGCCTTCATAGAAAAGATAGATTTAAAAAAGCAAAGGATTTAGAGGAAGCAGGAGAAAGCTAATTTCATAAAAGAATATTCTTAGTTTTACAGATATACATACATAGTTTTACAGATTCTCAGACTATTATCTCATGTAACATCTGCTCAAGTCCGTCTATAACAATGAGCTCAAAACAGCTCATAATAATCCAAAACCAAAATGAATTTAGGAATTTCAAAGTTATGATTAGCACAATCTTAACTATAAAATATGCAATATTTGTTGAATTTTAGCAAGCACTGGAAGCCTATCTTATATGAAAACAGAGTTAGAAGATATGACAATTAACACAAATAAATAATATTTTATTGACAAGTATCAGAAATTTTAATAATATTAATACCTAATACTACTTTTTTTTTCATTTAATTGCAGTGTAACTTAGCATGGGTGGTGATTATTTTATGACTAAAGAGACAATGGGAGGTTAAAGAGGTAAAAACAACCCAACCAAATTCACCTAATAGGTAATGGTAGCGGCAGTAACATAAGCCAACTCAAGGTCAGAGAACTAAATGAAGCAATAGAGTTTGTTTTTGAAAAATGTCTTGTAAAGCTGGCTGTTTTTCTTTCCAGAAGCCAGAATACAGTATTAGAGTTTAGGATAGATGTCCTTCATTTTGCATTCTGAAACCTAAGTAAGCATGCAGAACAGCTATCAGAAACTTAATCCATGCTTTTAGAAATTTACACTTGTGACGTGGTCTCCAACTGCAACAATGGATTTAAGAGAATATTAATTCCACAGACATTACCAGCTACTGGCTGAACTATTCATTAAAAAAATCAGTTCCTCTCTCAATATATTAAATTTCAGACTAAGCTCCATATTTCTACTTGAAAACAGCTTTCCAAAAAGTAGCTACTGCTATCATAGACCCTGTTATCTTTCTTACTACCTTGTCTAGCAATATGAATGCTGCAAAGGTTGAGAACCTTAACCCACGCTCTGATCTTTTTCATTGGTTTTCCTACTCCAACATAAGGGCTGCTATCAATCTGCATGAAGAATGATGATCAGTGGGAAAAACCTTTACTTTCTCAGGCTCCTGAAAGTACAAGCTTTATTTCTTTGAGTATTTACACATAGAAAGTTGGCCGCTTAATTGTTACAGTACATTCACATTTTTCCACAATTCTGAAATTTGGAAGAGATAAGCCTCACTAATTATACTTTATAGCACATTTGAACTACATTATATGAAATTTTGCTGAAATGCTGATTTTTTTTAAATATAAACAGATGCATAACAAAATAGAAATTATTACTGACCTTCCAGAGGTCAGCTGTTCCTTCAACAAGTTTCGCATTTGTTTTACAGTATTTCAGAGCCAGATGCAAACATTCAGTTCCGTAATCCAGGTCATGGTCTGTACACTGTTGAAATTAAAAAAGAATATTTTTATTACTCTTAACAAAATCATACTTTTAAGTAATAAAATGTTTTCATTTGGTAATTAGACCTTGCATTTCAATAGTCCAGTCCACATTAACATGTGATATATGTTTAGGATGGATTAGAAATAAAACCTTTCCAAACTTATGCCTAATTCTAGATATTCAGCCAAGAGCTACAGAATTACATAAACACTTTATAACCACAAAAGAATTTAATCAGGTGCTGCAAATATCTTGCTACACCTTTATATAATTGGCTAAATCAATAAGTTACATGTATAAAAACTTGATGGAGTTGAGGCTTCACCAAAAGAAATCATCAACCTTGTAGTGAGGTATAAGAACAAGGTACTTTGAGGTATAAGAATAAGTACAAAAGCTAAATAAGCAAATGCCAAGTCTGTTCTGTTTTTTTTTTCTAATATCAAAAAAGCACTGTAGTAACCAAGAACCTCCATATTCCTTACATGTTCTCTTCTATATTTTTATACAGTTATTTTCACACAAAACAGCTGCTTCATTAGCTTTCCAAAATACACATTTGTACACTCTTTAGCCACCTAGAAGAGTCAGTCCTCTCTTAAAACACACTCACACCCCAAGCAGTTCGGTTTCCTATAGTGAGTGATTATGTGAATTTTAATACTGGAAAACTCAGTGGGGAGCAGAATCTCTCTTAAGCCAAAACAGTCCCAAAAGCAGGACCTGTGGGCTTATCTGAGATGACTACTTCAAGACACTTTGGACTGACTAAGATAAATCAAGTTCTGATCTATTCTCATATTGCTAAATTATCAGTTCATCCAGCATCATGAATTACATATAACAAGGGCCAATAATTTAAGATGGTCTTTCACAAGAATGGATGTATTTGTTAAGGTAGCCACAGGCTAGCTAGCCCAGGCAGTATCCAGCATCTAATAGAGGCTGACCATCATATAGAAATAAGACAATCTTATCTTGTTACTTTTACAGTATACTTTGTTGACCTCATATAAAGCTGTTATCTTGGTTTAGGAAATTCCTAAATTAAAACAAAACAAACCAAAATCCCTGAGGGACCTGTTGAACTAGAAACGATTGCCTTAGCAGTCCTCAGTGAGTTACACAAATCCTGAATTTACCCAATTATTTTTGAACAGCAGTGTGCTTTTAGCACCTGCATCAGGGAACACCACACTTTCAGCCACACACTGCAACACAAGATGTCTGCTCTTCTATTTTTTTTCAGCTCTTTTCATCTCATGCTCTGTTGTTTTGGCAGAACAGGAAGTGCCAAACTGCCTTCCCTGCCCTTCAAAGTGCTCCATCACATCTCTTTTCACGTATCTCTTTCCATGGATAGAGTTTCATGTTCATTCAGTCACTCCATGTGTGGAAGCTACTTCACAACTTTGATCAATGTTTTTGCCCTTCTTTAAAACAATTCAAACTCTAATACAACCCTCCTGTGGTAGAAACATTAGAACTGTATGTAACATCTGAGAAAAAAAGACTTAAAATGGCACGATTTAGGGGAAATTTAGATTAGAAGTTAGGAGGAAATTCTTCACTCAGAGGGTGGTGAGGCACTGGCACAGGCTGCCCAGAGAAGCTGTGGATGCCCCAGGCTGGATGGGGCTTGGAGCAACCTGTTCTGGTGGGAGGTGTCCCTACCCATGGCAGGGGGTTGGAACTGGAATGGTCTTTAGGGGCCCTTCCAACCCGAGCCATTCTGTGATTCTATGATAATGGTTCTCCTGCCAGTTTCCATTCCTTCCTTAACCATTTCATGAGCTGTATGACAATTATCCCTCTCTGTGTATACAACTTTACCTAGATTTGCCTATCAATCTCTTCTTTTAAATGCACAGTCCATAACTCTTCTTAGTTCTCAGCTCTTCGCATCTCTACTACCTAGGAAAAATGGGTATCACCACTTCCTGTTCCAAATTATTTATAAATGAAATGCACAGATCCCAGCACATTTTCACAAAACTATACTGGTGATTTCTTGCTATGAAAACTGATGTACTCTATCTTCTTTCTTATCTTTTAACTAAAAATTACACTAAGTCCTTCCCTCTTATTCCAAATCTGTTCTGTTTCCTTAGCAAGCCCTTGGTAAAACATCCTAATAAAAAAGCAGGCTGTTGTCAGCTTCAGCAACCTCAAACAACATGCTGGTTGACTCCAGAAAGACCAACAATTAACTCTGCAATGCACAAGCTTTCCTTTACAAGAGCTGAAATAACCCTTCCCGTGTGTCAATTTAACCACGTATCAAAACAATTCCAGTGTTTAGAATAGAATGTGGCAGTCCAAATGTGCTCAATAATTCATAATCTCCTCCAGCATTCAAGATTGTCAGGAATGCTAAAGTGGGTTAAGGAAGATCCAAAGGAGAGTGCTGAAAGACAACTCACCTTTTTTATTATTTGCTCAAGAATTTTCATTAAAAAGCAGGATGGAAATTTTTAGTTTCTACTCTTGTTTTATAATGCATCAGTGAATTTCAAGGAAATAATCAGCATTATACACGTGAATTATATTACTAATATAGAGAGAAGTCTTAGAAAAAACAGTTGTCACTTTTATATTGTTAGTAATTTCTGTCGTTTTAGATCATTATCATGACTGCAATCAAAATAGGATCTTTTTATAAAATCCGTTTAGAAATAAAAGTTATTTAACTGTTCTACTTCTCTACAGCAGTTTTTAAGAGATTTGAGTACCACAAAAAAGAAAGAAACAAGAAGATAAAGTAAGCTGAAAAGAAATGAAACCTCTTTCAGAATACTAAAGAAAAAAAAGGGCAACAAGAAGATACTTTGGAATATTTTTAAATAATGCAGAAATTATTTCTATTCTTTAAATATTCAAGAAATAAAAAGGTCAACGTAAAATGTAAAGGAAGAGGGAACGCAAGCTCCAAAATAGGTACAAAAGAGTGTTCTCTTGCATACAGAAGTCCAGAGATAAATTACCCATTAACTTTGGATTCCAAATATTTATTACCAAAATGTTTTGTTTTGTTTTGTTTTTAAGGAAAATTTTAAGGTAGGATGCAAAATATTATCTACTAACATGCACAACATACAGATTGAAAAGCATTTATTTTTCTTTTGCCTCAGAATTGAAGAGAGTTTCAGAAAAGTTTCTCTCTGAAATAATTTAGTGTTAATTAAATTTAAGCTATTTTTTAAAATATATGAGTAACAAATGATATTAGGACAAGACTAAGCAATTCCAACTTTTTAGCAAGGTATTAATTATACATAATTAGTAGGGAGTGGAGCAGTTCCATAAATGGGATAAAGCATCTTGAGGGTATTGCTGACTTCAAGGGCAGAAATATGACACAAAGCAAAGTAATAATTAAAAACATATTTTACTAACACTTGTACATCATGACATTTACCACTCTAATTATCTGTAATTGTTTAAACCTAAACATATTGTCACAGTGTACTCTCCTGCACGTCTAATATACTCATGTCAGAGAACAATGAAATTGAAGCATCAGCTCAAGACCAGCTTAGTTTATATATTATTCACAAACTAAACAGCTCCACACACTAAATTTAAATCTGTATTTAAGATGTACAATTTGAAAGCTTCTGCACTACTCTAAGAAATTCTGTTACTGAATTCAAGCATTGTTAGGGAGTGCCTATAATAAAAAATGGTAGAACAGAGTAATGGAAGAAAATTCTTACTGACCCAGGCATGTAAAAATTTGCATCCTATCCTAAATATTCTGTATTTATTTCATTTTACATTCAGAGCTTATTTACATTACGACCATCTCTTTCAAAATCTTACTATTTCTAAACTCTCTTTTTGACTGAAAAACTTTTAAACAAAGTTTGACACAGTGCAGTTAACCATCCTTGTCATGCACACACAGCTCTGTGAAACAATAGACATAGTTTAAGCTTCAGACCACAGATTTGAAATGGTGGAAACAGCTGGAAATATTGGCACAAAACATATCCACAAAAGGAAAAAAAAAAAAAAAAAAAAAAAAAAGCACAGATTTGTTTAGCTCTTTAAATGACACAGAAGGAAATACGTTATTTAAAAAGGCTTTTGATCTGTTGAATATTCAAAGACCTTCTAATAGGTAGTTTTGGGGATTGTCTTTTTTGTGGGTATTTTTTTTTTTTGGCTTGTTTTCCGACTGGATGTTTGAATAAAGTACTATGGGTGGAGTGAGATCCAGATTTTAGCGTTACACTAATTTTTCTTCTTCCACCCCCCAGATTAGTTCCAAAATATTTTGGTAAACAGTATTACTTCCTAAGAAGCAAGCTATCCTGTGGCTGGCATAGAACAAAGGCTTAAAGAAAAGAGCAGCAATGCAGACAGCATCTCGTGGGACTTACCAGAAGTCCATAAGCTAACTTGTTTCCAATATAGTATTTCAACTGCTTGAATTATTAAAGTAGTAGTATTTAACAATAAAAAAAATGATTTAACATACATGATTTTACTGCATTTTTAGTTGATAAGACTTGGAACAGATACATGGAATCTCATTACCTGATCTGATTACTTGGGTCTGATAAAAGCAGAACTAACATGGATCCAATACAAATTTTCATTACAATACTGTAATTTTCTTATTGTTTTATCATTCCTGAATTGTTATGCTCACAAAATAAGGGAACAAAAAGAATAATCTTTACATATTAATTGAAAGAAAGTCTTCACATTTGCTCCTTTACATATGTACCTTTAAAGCCTGTATAGAATTGGTCTTACTTCTCTAAGTACTGGCTATGTGATCGTTAGTACTTTTTCCCTTGTTACCAGTGGTTAGCACCCCAGTTTTACTTTTCCTTGTAAACCCATTCTACAACAATATCAGAAGACTTGCAATTAAAATGCATAACTAATTAACAATAGCAGACTTTTATGATTTTATCCAGTTCCTTTCCACTCAAAAGTTTCCACTGCTGAAGTGCCAGAGTACATCATAAACAGACTATTATGCAGCATCAAGAACGTTTTACTAAGTTGAATAAGAAGTAGACACACTTGCTGAATATAAATGTCTTCTTTGTCATCGTATATTTAAGGATTATTTTTTATTTTTATTTTTTGCCATGTTCACTACCATTGAATCCAGAAAGTTCTGAATTTAAGACAGCTGTAGCTGTGGATCTGCTGCAAGCATTCAGCCTACAAATGCGTATACTCAGTCTACATACACAGTTCACAACAACTAAATGAGAAGTAATGGAAGCAGCAAACAAAAGGATGAAACAGGTGAATGAGGAAAAAAAGTGAGATAAATACGAGTTCAAACAAACTCATCACTGAAACATTTTCTACTGAAGTTAATTATTAAAATTGCTGCTACACTCATCCAGATGCAGTAGTGTTTCACACTGACAAGAATAAAGATACGGTAATTAACTCCATAACAGAATTATGCAAGCTTGTTTTTCTGCAGCTCTGCAACTTATTTCCCAATGCCTCTCACTGCAGTAACCACAAGTACCCTATCAAAACACACCATGATTTCCCTGCACTCTACCTTTAGATCTCCTGAATACCACCCATTGCAACATTTCAGTACTCAATTTGCTTCTAAGTCTACTGAATACCTGTTCAAGAACCTATGCATTGGTTGGTTCCCAGATCCCATATGCTAAAAGATTTGTGACAAAGAAAAACAGAACATAACAGCTGGCTTCACATTCCGGCCACAGAGCTGAAGGCTCTAATTTAGGCTCCTATCAATGAGGTTGGTTTACATCCTCCTCACACTCCCTGATTTTTCAAAAACCATAGTTTCAGAAACTATGCCTTTGTCAATTTTGATTAAAATTAGAGACAGGTGTTAAAAACAAGTAACATTTCCATGAAAGAGTAATATTTTTCTTCTTTTTCTGGAATAAACTTCCCAGGTCAATGAATGCAGCCCACACTGCCATCACCTGCAGCCACATTCCATACTGCTGCTGTAGGTGGGCATATCAGCTCCCAAATAAAGCCAGTTATGCCGTTTCTTCCTATTAGTCCTCTTTGAAAGCAGTTTGTAATCTCTCTCTGCTGAGACTGATGATTGCTATTAACTGTACACAACTAGCTGCTAGGCAGTAGGAGTAGTAGACACACATGGAAGTCCAAACAAACCAATCATCCCATAGAGAAAAAGTACATGGGCTCGACTTTACCCCCAAATCATAAAAACAGTAGTAGTAATATTTTGAAAATCCCTAGTTCTTTTGTTGACTAGTTGGAGAGCCCTAATGTCCACAGACCCAGAGTAATTCATAATTGAAGCATTCCAAAGAAAGAGGGCTGCGGTGTTCTGCTAGACAAATCACGATCGACATGTAGAAAGAGGGTAAAAAGTGCAGCTTTGCTATTAAAAACAATAAATAGATAAATAAATAAATAAATAAAAATACAGAATAACTGGAGGTGCTTTACCAAGCAAACAAGGGTACCCGTAAGCACAGACGAGGGGTTCTTTTTGGTGCAAGAATTTCCTGCCTCTGTACTTAGATTCATACAGAATGCACCCAACAGTGCAGCTGGAAAGCTTAAAGTTATTTCCCTTCCAGTGGAATCAAGGTGAAAGACACACGAAAGAGCACTAGCTAAAGCACATTATTTGCTGTGACAGCAGCCAGTACTCTAGGCATGCATTGTGTGCATATGATTGACAACTGGGACAAATTCCATTGTTAGTAAAGTCCCCACGCTGACATACAATCATGAAACAATAACAAATCACCAAAACTCAAACCTCAGCCTTTCTTTGCGCCACACCAGTGGATATATTCCCAATGTCACTGCAACAAAAGCCCACACAAACTAGCACAATAAAAGTGAGAATACAAACTAGGTGAGAATGAACAATAGATACTAACATGAAGATGAAATACCTTATGCAACTAAGAGCTAGTTATTAATCAGATTGACCTCATAAAACAAGGTCCAGAGCAACTATGAGGCAGTATTGACTTTTCTGGTATCAGAAAAGGACACCGGAGTCATTTTGAGCAACCAGCTGAACATGGAATTTCAGACCACATATGCAATTTCAGCTTTTTAAAAGGTCATGTTCCACTTACAATAGCAAGAAGAAAGAAATAATGTTAATATTCTATGTAGCAACAGTAGTAGTCAAAATAGTGTATTAGGATTCATTGTTTACACTTAAAAATATCCTTTAAATTGTAAAAATACTTGGAGAAGAGTTATATGAACAAGACAAAGACAAAATGAAAAACTTTCTCTCGATGTAGAAAGCTACAGATTCCTTAGGTTATTTGAAGAAAATGTAAATAAGTTATGATTCACTACCTTGCAAGTAAGGAGATTTCTAAATATACCAAGCTCTAAAATCAAGCCATCAAAAACACATTTTGATCAGGCTTAGAAGACAACATGAGTCCAACTCAGGCTAATCTAAAGTGAATGTTCCATTTTGTAAATTTTTTTGAACAGAAATTATTCAAGCCTGGAACTTATGTACAGGATCACCTCCTGAAATTATGCAAGAATATAAGTGGTCCTTTTCCTTTGGATGCACTAAACTGTAGGTAACTGAGATGAAAATCTCTAGCACCACTACCTTGTGTTATTCTTTGCTCTCTCGAAATATGGAGAATACCACAGTTTAGATGGGTGGTCTTCTCTTCTGTCAGCTGGATACAGTGATTATCACTCAGTATTTAGCATTTTTCGAGTCTGTGCCAAATGGGTTATCCTTGTGGATACCTTACATTTATCAGGGTAAATCCACTAACATGTACATGAACACTCAAAATCCAGTCTAATTTCCAACTTTAATAATGGCAGTACATCTCCCTAACATATCCCCACCAAATGATATCTTCCACTACCAAAGAGATGCCTGCTTTCACCCAGGGCGTGGTAGCTTTGCACTGCTGCATCAAACAGTTCCAAGAGTTTATATGTAAATTCACAAAGTGCTCTGAGATCCTACAGGATGAGGAGTGCAATAAAATGGAAGTAATTATCCCATTAGCAAAAAAAAAAAAAAAAAAAAAAAAAAAAAAAAAAAAACTTGTATTTTTTTCTTATGCAAGGCATTAGAATTTCTCCAAACATTCTTGTGGCGGAAATTAATTAGGGCAAGGTGGGGATTCATACAATATCCTGGCTCTACCATTGTGCCAAAGAACTAATCAAGTACAGAGCTATCTAAGCTAGCATAGTTTTCTCAACAGACCACCAATCTAGTTGCAGGTTCTGAATAAACAGAACAAAAGGAGCCCTGCTGAACAAAATTCGTTAAATATATTTAACCTGAAAATAAGTCTGTAAAATTGGGTAGTTTCTAAGCATAGGGAAGGGGAAAAAAGAAAATAATCCTATAAATTTTACAACCAAGCTGCTGGGGTAAGAATATGCCAGATGAAGTAACTATAAAATCTTGGAAAAATACTCAGAACTACAGCCTAATGCTCATTTAGGTGAGGTTGACAACCATGTACTTAAGCAATAGTCTGTGTGCATCAGCCTGAATAGAGAAAAGCAAATCAAAATTTTGCATCAAAACCAAAAAAAGTAACCGTTTTCAGTAGGAATTAAATGGAACCAAACTCAGGTTCTGCTGAAGTTCAAAGTCTTTTTTTCAAATGGGACTAAAACCAGAAACAAAATCCAAGCAGAAATGGACCACACAGCAGAGGAAACTCGTAACAAAGTCAAAAATTCTCATGTAAGGAGAAATGAGATACTAAGTTATCTTTAATCATTTAAGAACTACACATATTTTCTTGTCAAACAATTGGATTTAAAACCTTAATGATCCATGGAAAACCAGCAGAAAGGCTCCTTCTTTATTTCACAAGAACAAAGAAAATCTTTGATACTCCCCATCTTGATATTACTATATAGCTCATTAAAATCTATATTATTATACCATCAAACGAACTGGAGTGGGAATTTTAACAAACTGAAATAATCCATGCTACTTCAGCCAAGTACGTTTCTTAGGACCAACCCAGTAAGCAATTATATTAAAACTACTATTTCATTTTATAGGTAGATGCAAGTATGTTATCTTCAGGACTCCATATGAAGAAGGGCTTTTGTTTGTAATATTGTCCTCATGCAACTCACAGGTAGTAGATTACTATTGCTTATTTTAGCTAGCTCATCTACTTCATGTATCACTTTTTGCTTCAGTATTTCAGAATGCAGTTGATCAGAAGGAAGAAAACTTATAGAAACAAACTGAAATGCAGAGTTAGGAAGAACAGAACAATACAATGCTATAGGGTATGTATTTAGAAGACCTGTCCATATAATTAGAAAAGAAAATAGAGTTAAGCACTGTGGGTGATCAAAGCTGGGGGGTGGGAGAAAATGAAGTGGATGTCCATGCACACGCACAAACTATATATATATAAATCACAAGATGCATTTGAAGAATGAGGTAAACTTATCTTCACAACAAAATACACTTAATAAAAGATGTCTGCCTCTTTTTTTAAAAACAAAACAAAAAAAAAAAAAGATGAAGGCCAAGAAACAATACATTACAGGTTAAAATCTGCTTATCTTACCTATTTTTCGACATCTGTTAAAAACAGTGGTGATATCATTTTCAATGTCTTTATACTACAAAACCAAAATGGCTCTGACCAATAGCATCAATTTGTGATAGAATAGCATCAGGCAAAGATTTACATATCCTTTTTTTTCCTCTAGTGAATATTAAGCTGTTCAGCCCAGCCACAACTTTGATGCCTTGGCATAAACGAAGTTTAATGTATGTTGTACCTTTTAAAAGTTCGGGTGCCTTGAAAATTCAGGTACCTTTAGCCTTAGGAGGGAGGTGAACAGTGTTGTCTGTTTTGTTGTTGTTTTAAGGATTCCAGTGTTGGACTGAAGTGTCCAAATTCTGCCTCATTTGCATTTTGACCCTTTGGTCCTATTTCTGAGTCTGACCCTTGCTCCCAAAGTTACCAAGGTTTTAGTCAACAGTTTGTCCGCTACTGTTCATTTAATCGCCTGTTGCTTCTGGCAATGTTAATTTGACAGACATTGATTTCTTTAACAAAGAACTAACCCACAGGAAAATCCCCAAATCAGTCTAGACATTTTGCCTCGAAGGACTTGCCTGACCTATGCCAAAATATTACTAAACTGCTACAGCTGACTCCACTTCCCCTGCTACAGAGGATACTAAAATGTTTCACACATGTTTGAAGAAGAATCCCAGTAATGTGCCCTTTCAAAAAGCACTTTAGAAGTTTACAAAATCCACATGGAATACACTCCCTATTATTTACATACAGAAAAGACAATACTTTGAGCAAATACTTCTACAATGGGCCTAACAATAGCCAACTTCCTTTCTTATTCTGAAAAAAATCTTCCTTGAATGTTCTCAGGGGTTTGGTAGACAAGAAAAAGTTTGGGATTTCATGACTTGAAAAAAAAAAAGTCTTCCTTTTCTTCTGCTGAGGATCTGGTTGCACAGTTTGCAGAATCTCTCTTCTCCCCATCTCAACCTCATCTGGGGACATCTTGTAATGATTTTTTGGGAGTGGAAGAACATCTGCCTCCCAGAATTTAGCATCAAAGTATTTGCATGATTCTTCCTGACACACTATTTTGTGTCTTGTCATTACTATGCTTATATATAGCAGCTCTCTCCTATGCAGGCAGATGCTGGAGCCTCCCATAAGCAAATATGATTGCTTATTAAACAAAAATCAGCTACAAACAGACGTACGTACTAATGTAGTGTAGTCCCCCCAAAATACTAGCCTCTACAGATTAGATAGATCCCCTAAGGTTTGTCTGTTTCTTCTGGGTATTTGTAAGGTACCCCACAGGCAACAGAGAAGCATCTCTAAACATGCTGCGGTTTAGCCCCCTTTAATGGATATTCCTTCTTCCTGTACCTTTTTTTTTTTTTCAGCTTCATTGTTCTGACTAGCTAAATATAAACTTTCAGAACCTACAAAAGGTCTACTATCAACAGATGAATAAAAATGCAACACAAACACCGAAAAACATGATACAGCTTGTGTGGTAAATTATCCCAGGTACAGAAGATCTACCTCTAAAACAATGTACAAAAGATTGTTATAAAGCTATCACTATCTTTAAATAGTGATCAGACTTTGCAGTGTCATCCATATGTGACGAATTCCTGCCTAATAGCCTTCTAAAATGTCCCGCCTCTTCTTCAGCTATGTGTAGCTCTTGCCATGCCCTTAACTTCACTACACTGGTAGAAATGGTGAGGAATTCTATCCCATCCATGGCATAATGTCACATTTCTACAATCATACCCTCCTCCCTAGGCTTTTGGTTTACATCTCCAACACAGAAGCTATCGAGGATCTTCTGCATACCACACTCCCGCTTCCATTTTCAGTTGTTTCTCTGCCAGATCAGGAAAGGCAAAGTTGTTTAATTGTTCCTGCTACCTTCCTTACTTTGGTAGATACATTTAAAATACATAATGATTTGTTGAGTACTTCAGCCATTCTGTATTGTTACTAACATGACATGACATAACAAGATGTTTTGTATAAAAGACAATGGATCTCTGTGCATTCCACAATATGCCAGAATGAAGTATCAGAGAAACCAGTCTCAGCCTACTCTGATTAAAGAAAAAAGTAGTCTACCTGACTTCCTGATACTCTAATTCCTTATAAGATACTGCTCCAGGGGAACACTTGACTTCTAGTAAGTGAAGTTTCACCCCCACACCCTCCTCCCAGGCTTACAGGATCATACTTTGCATTTGCACCTATTTAATATAAAAGGCTGAACAGAAATATGAAACTACCTTAAGCAAAAATGAGCAAGGCTGTTCTAAGGAATTCATCCTTTATCTGCTGTCTTTGGGAAGTGTGGATTTTCAGTTAGCACTTAAACATTTCTGATTTTCCTAGCAGCTGATAAGAATAGGAGGGAAAAAAAAATGTTTCCAAAGATCAGGAATTAAATTCATATTTAAATTAAAAAAAAAAAAAAAAAAAAAAAGTGGCTGTATTTGTCCCAGGTAGGTTAGAACAGAAGCAAGCTCTGTGATTTTACAACCTTTCCACAGGTTTCAGTAGATATTAGAGATTTGTATTTTTGATTTAAAATAGTTTAACTAATTCACTACTAATATTTACAGAAGCTTATTGGCACAGTTCATTACATTTTGCATGAAATGAATTCATGAAATAGGACATACCAGAACTAGGACCACTGGTATAAGGTTTTTCCCCCTTAACACATTTACATGGCCATTTACCCAACATCACCAGGAAAAACCCTGGTTAAAGTAAAGCCTCATATTCCTGCCTATGAGATATGACACACACTTCATTTAAAGTGCTCGCTCCTCTTGCAGTTCTTTGCATCAGTCACTTGCCCACCTTGTGTCAAGTTTATATCATACCAAATAAAACCCATACTTAAACTGAAGAGCACCTAAGTAGTGCTGTATTTTATAAGGATATGAGGTGAGGAAGCATATACGTGATATGTGACATGGTAATACTCAGAGGCGTGCAAGGAGGCCTGCAGAATTCATCCATTTCTCTCTTCAGAATCATCCCAATGCCAAAGTCTAAAGTCCTATTACAAAGTGGGGGCATCAGAATACTTCATTGTACCAGAAGTGAAGTATTATAAACATCTGTTTTCCCATGCATCGTATAACCAACAGAACAAAGATATGCAACAGAAAGTGGTAGGCAGCCTTAAATGTAAGAGTAGGTACCCATATCTGCCAAAACTCATGCCTATTCATTTATGCCCTGGTTTCAGCTGAGATAGTTTTCTTCATAGTGGCTGGCACGTGTCCGTGTGTTGGATTTAGGAGAAAAATAGCGTTGGTAACACACCCATGCTTTAGTTGTTGCTGAGCAGTGCTTACAGCGAGTCAAGGACTTTTGGCTTTTCATGCTGCTCTGCCAGCAAGTAAGTTGGGGGTGCACAAGAGGCTGGGAGGGGACACGGCCAGCACAGGTGACCAAACTGGCCTGAGGGATATTCCATGCCATGTGGTGTCATGCTGAACACTAAAACTGGGGGAGTTGGCCGCTGCTCGGGGACTGGCTGGGCATTAGTTGACAGGTGGTGCACAACTGCATCATGCATCACTTGTTTTCTATATATATTATTATTATCATCCCTTCCTTTTCCATCCTATTAAACTGTTTTCATCTCAACCTAAGAGTTTTACCTTTTTTCCCCAATTTGATTTTCTCCCCCACCTCACTGGAGGGGAGTAAATAAATAGCTGCCTGCCACATTAAACCACAGCAATTTATTCTAAGTACTCTATCTAATGACACAAAAGCCAGAGTAATGAGGCCTTTTAAGATCAAGACACCATTTTAGCTCTACTCTCTATTGTGGGTTCTGCTTAATTTCAATACTGACTTTAAATGTTTTTAGTGCACCACTTAAATATCAGATACGTGAGCAATGAGGAATGTATGTTTTACATTCCTCTCAGTCATTAAAGGACAATGGAATTACATGCAATTTTTGAGCAGCAAAAGTTAAAAGGTTCCAACAGCACTACTATAAGCTGAGAAGTTATTATTTATGATGACAGAAGTCTTGACATTGTCAGATTTACATTAGGACCTGAACACAAAATATCTGTTTGGAAAATGTATGTTTTGTTTTAAGGCCACAGAGAAGAGATAAGAGTGAAAACTATGCTGAGATCCGGCATAAAAACTGAGATGCAACACAGATGCATTCAAATAATCTGTCTGAATGTCCTCAAATACATTGATTTTTGGCACCACTGGCAAAGGGATTCACTGTAATATACATATATTTTAAGATAATATTGCAAATCAATCTGACATTGTTTATATCTACTTCAATAATTTTATGTACAATGCATGTATTGTTCCCCAATCTACCATTGTCCTTTTTTAATCAAGCAAGAAATAGAAAAAGGTTTCTAAAGAAATGCTTTTTAATTTGAGAAAGAAAAAGAGGAAACAAAAGTAAATGAGAATACTAGTCTGCTCTGCTCAAACCTGTGCCAGGCAAGAAAAGCAAAAAGGGCTGTTGATGTGTAGCTTGTAAGAATAAGAGATCTGATATTTAATTGAAAGGTGTAACTTAGTGGTTAAGATACCCAGAGATCTTACATTTATGGAAAAGAACAAATCTGGAAGTTAACTCTCTACCTACTCATGCATTTAAATAGAAAGAGTTTAAGAGCAGTATTCCATATTACCCTCAATGCAATGTTATTTGAAGCAAATTTCAAATGGGCTACTTCTTTCTAAGGAATGCATGTTTGACTGCTGTTGTGTCGCCCCCCCCCCCCAAAAAAAACCTGTTTTTGCATAAAGGTCACAACTGCATTAACCACACAGAAGTGGGATCATAATCGCAAGCCAAGTCAGCTGAACTGAATTGTTCAACTCCCAGCATTGCGAGTGTCTTCCAACATGAGTAACAACATGATTTTTATCTTTGTTTGTTCATCTGTACAATGATACTTACCTACTTTACCGTGTTGTGGGGACCAATGATGGGCATCTATGAAGTACCATAAGCTGCATCTATTCCTACAAAAATCTGCCCTACAGTAGCTTTACTAAATTCTTCAGGACAGTGATTATCTTTTTTTTTTTATTTGTTTGTACAGTTCCCAGAACAATAGGGTCTTAATCCTTGACTTGGACAGCTAGGCACCATTGAAACATAAATAATTAGCAAACAATATGAGTTGAGAGATTTAGCAAAGTGTTATCCTTCTCAGAGCTCCAAGGCACAGAGCATTTAAATGACCAGAATTTAGCCAATGCAAAGGGAACTGGGGACAAGGAACCATAGCCTTGGTTGTTTGCTAACAACTTTGGTGGCTTATTCTTGAAAAAGCAGGGATATAAAAAAGAAAACTGATGGAATGCATATGTGAGAAGACAACACTATTCAGAGGAACATAGGGACTGCAAATATAGTTGCCTTTTGAGCAAGGCAATAAGGGGCAAAAACTTTTTATGTATTTGCCAGCTCTACTGTATCTGCAAAATAAGAGCAAACACAGTAGGAAAAAATAGAGGGGTTTTGTTTTGTTTTTGAGAAAACACATAAACATGCAATTTGCCAAAACAGATACACACCAACAAGAAAGAAATGGTTGCATAACCAACAGTAGCTGTTGTCTCGAGATGTGTTCCATGCATGTATACACTGCCTTTATCACAGGTATGCCCACTACGTTCAAGCTAGAGTCTTTCATTTTGACACATCAGCTGTATACATCAAGGACTTCCACCTGCCAACCATCAGAAGTAAAATGGCTGGAGCTAGTACAATCACTTTAGTAGTTCTTCATCTTGGACAACCCTTCATCTTCAGCACCTAGGAATAGCTTCAGGTATCATGCACAAAGGGTACGATATGGAATTTTTGCCAACATTTCAAAGTACTCTTCGTTGCCTGTCCACGCATTTGTTCTGTTGTTGGTGACTTCAAAGCTATGCGCTATCAGTAATTTTGTCTTGTTTACTCTAGAAATGAAAGACTGATGGAAAACATGACTGTCAGCATTAGTGGAGTGAAAAATAATTCTTTCCAAGTGACAAATGAAGAAATGCTCTGCTTCCAGTCAATCTAGAAGATACCTGGAGGACAGGCAATTTCCACAAGGTGATGAATGAAAAGGAAGTAGAATGCCGAGACGAAAGCCTGGAGTGTTTCCAGTAAACTGTGAATGTAGGGTGGGGCAAATGAAAGCAATCTTCAAGAGGGATAAAGGCAAAAAAGTCAGGGTTTATTATACTACCCACAGTTTTTGTTTTTCTTAAATAAAGATGAAGTTAACATGTACAAAGTTTGTACAATATGATCTTTTATTATAACACATGCAATATGAAACACTTTGAACATCTCTCTAGATGTATGAAGGTAATATTATCCAAGTGCCTGGATCCCATCATATTATTATATAATGCCATTACTATACTGTGTATGCAGAACTCTGTTTGATACTCTATCAACAACACATAGCGAATACATACCTAACTTTAAGCACATTAGCACACCCATTTAAATAATCTTTTTAATATACAATCAAACTCAAAGCAAATGAATAGTTTCCAGTAGTTTAGACCCCTCACCCCTCACACACACCTTGTATTTGACAGTTTGATACCAGAAATATTTGAATAGATGAGAATGATAAAGCTCTATCACCAAAATATCACAGAGAAACAAGATGTCCAATTTGATGTGATCTGAAATAGATGCTGAACCCCTATTTGTGAGAGGCTTTTTGTTTGTTTGTTTTTACACACTAAAGGCAAAACAATCCCATAAGAAAACTCAAAGTCTTACCTGTTGGTATGCTTGATAGATTATATCAAATAAGAAAGCCTGAGGCATTTCACTTGCTCTGTACCTGGCACGTTCCAATGAGTGGTCTAAACAGCCATCTTCACCAGAGGCAATAACAGTAGAAACTAAAGGACGAATTGCTCCTGCTGCCTGTGAAACAAAACATAAAAAGAGGCCTAAATGTTAATACAAATGTATATCAGATAGCTGCAGACAAAAAAAATAAAAAAAAAATCAGGGCTTTAAAATAAGTTCTCTACTTATCTTTTATATATCTCTCCATCTTAAACTTTTCATTTCAATATAGGCATAGAAGACCATATAAGTACACACTGAGAGCCAATTTAGATACACAAAACAAAATTCTAAGTCCTTTATAAACATATATTGTAAACACACATACAGACCTGAAATGTTCCTTATCAGAATCACAGAATAGTCTAGGTTGGAAGAGACCTCCAAGATCACCGAGTCCAACCTCTGACCTAATGATAACAAGTCTTCCACTAAACCATATTCTTAAGCTCTACATCTAAACGTCTTTTAAAGACCTCCAGGGATGGTGACTCAACCACTTCCCTGGGCAGCCTATTCCAGTGACTAACAACCCTTTCAGTAAAGAAGTTCTTCCTAATATCCAGCCTAAACCTCCCCTGGCACAACTTTAGTCCATTCCACCTTGTCCTGTCACCAGGCATGTGGGAGAATAGACCAACCCCCACCTCACTACAGCCTCCCTTCAGGTACCCGTAGAGTGCAATAAGGTCACCCCTGAGCCTCCTCTTCTCCAGGCTAAACAGTCCCAGCTCCTTCAGCCGCTCCTCGTAAGACTTGTTCTCCAGACCCTTCACCAGCTTCGTTGCCCTTCTCTGTACTCGCTCGAGCACCTCCATGTCCTTCTTGTAGCGAGGGGCCCAAAACTGAACGCAGTACTCGAGGTGTGGCCTCACCAGAGCCGAGTACAGGGGGACAATCACTTCCCTGGACCTGCTGGCCACGCTGTTTCTTATGCAAGCCAGGATGCTGCTGGCCTTCTTGGCTGCCTGAGCACACTGCTGGCTCATATTCAGCCGACTGACAACCAATACTCCCAGGTCCTTCTCTGACAGGCAGCTCTCCAACCACTCATCTCCCAGCCTGTAGCGCTGTCTGGGGTTGTTGCGCCCCAGGTGCAGGACCCGGCACTTGGCCTTGTTGAACTTCATGCAGTTGACCCCAGCCCATCGGTCCAGCCTCTCCAGATCCTCCTGCAGAGCCTTCCTACCCTCGAGCAGATTGACACACGCACCTAACTTGGTGTCGTCTGCAAACTTACTGACGGTACACTCAATGCCCTCATCCAGATCATCAGTGAAGATATTGAAGAGGACCGGCCCCAGCACCGAGCCCTGGGGAACGCCACTAGTGACCGGCCTCCAACTGCATTTGACTCCATTCACCACAACTCTCTGGGCCCAGCCATCCAGCCAGCTCTTAACCCAACGAAGTGTACGCCAGTCCAAGCCATGAGCAGCCAGTTTCCTGAGGAGAATGCTGTGGGGAACGGTGTCAAATGCCTTACTGAAATCAAGGTAGACCATGTCCACAGCCTTTCCCTCATCCACTAAGCGTGTCACCTTGTCATAGAAGGAGATCAGGTTCGTCAAGCAGGACCTGCCCTTCATAAACCCATGCTGACTGGGCCTCATCGCCTGCTTGCCCTGCAACTGCCGCATGATGACACCCAAGATAATCTGCTCCATGAGCTTCCCTGGCACTGATGTTAAACTAACAGGCCTATAGTTCCCCGGGTCTACCCTCTGGCCCTTCTTGTAGATGGGCATCACATTTGCTAGCTGCCAGTCAAGTGGGACCTCCCCCGATAGCCAGGACTGCCGATAAATGATGGAAAGCGGCTTGGCCAGCTCCTCCGCCAGTTCTCTCAGTACCCTCGGGTGGATCCCATCTGGCCCCATCGACTTGCGTACATCCAAATGCTGTAGCAGGTCGCCAACCATTTCTTCATGGATTGTGGGGGCCACATTCTGCTCCCCATCCCCTTCCTCGAGCTCAGGGTACTGGGCGTCCAGAGAACAGCTGGTTTTGCTGTTAAAGACTGAGGCAAAGAAGGCATTAAGCACCTCAGCTTTTTCCTCATCTCTGATTACCAAGTTTCCCCCCACATCCAGTAGAGGGTGGAGATTCTCCTTAGTCCTCCTTTTTGTGTTGATGTATTTATAAAAACATTTTTTGTTGTCCTTTACAGCAGTGGCCAGATTGAGCTCCAGATGAGCTTTGGCCTTTCTGATTTTGTCCCTGCACCGCCTCGCAGCATCCTTGTAGTCCCCCTGAGTGGCCCACCCTCTTTTCCAAAGATTATAAACCCTCTTTTTTTTCCTAAGCTCGAGCCACAGCTCTCTGCTCAGCCAGGTCGGTCTTCTTCCACGCCGCCTCGTCTTTGGGCACGTGGGGACAGACCGCTCCTGAGCCATTAAGATTTCTTTCTTGAAGAGCGCCCAGCCCTCCTGGGCTCCTCTGTCTTTCAGTACCGCCTCCCAAGGGACTCTGCCAACCAGTGTCTTGAACAGCTCAAAGTCAGCCCTTCGGAAGTCCAAGACAGCGGTTTTACTGATCCCCTTCCTGACTTGGCCGAGTATCGAGAACTCTACCATTTTGTGGTCACTCTGCCCAAGACAGGCCCCAACCACCACATCTCCCACCAGTCCTTCTCTGTTAGTGAACAGAAGGTCTAGCAGGGCACCTCCCCTGGTAGGCTCGCCAACCAGCTGCGTCAGGAAGTTATCTTCCACGCTCTCCAGAAACCTCCTGGACTGCTTTCTCTGGGCTGTGTTGTGTTTCCATTGTGTTGTGTTCAGACTTTCTTCTACATACATATTAGGTGGTTTCTGTGAGCATAGACCTATTTAGATATAAAACTGCAGGAGACACAGCTGGTAGGTCTTGACAATCCTCAGCACCTATTGCTTTCATGGATTTCCATTTGGCTAAACTGCTCAGAAATAAGCAACAAGAACAAAAATTTTAAATTGAGTTTGTTCCTCCTTGCTGAATTCATCCTGTGAAATACTGAGCATCCACGCTTACCTGTCACTGGGAATCCAGCCGCACTGTGCCCCAGAACAGATATTGAAAGGATTATATTTCAGTTTTGGTCTTACTTAGATCTGAAACCAATTAAGCATACTCACTTCCTTGATCTTTTCATCAATATAGAGTATTAAAGATCCATAGCATTTCTGAAACAGAGCTCTCCTAGCAGTTCTGTAACCAAAAATCTACCTGTGCTTCATCAGTCACTTACATAATTGGAACAAGAGGCATCCATACAATTTGTTCAAGAAGAGAAGGATGCAGCTGGAGAACACTGCTTATCAAGCCACGGGGAGAAAAGCATGCTCTTTAACAATGCTAATCATTGAGAATGGTGCACACATATTATACTGTTTATTATCTATTTTGAATAATAATTTTAAAAAATGTTGTTGTTCCAAAATCCTTGGAATTACCCAGCATCTTAAAGGAGTATGCCTAGAAAACAACTTCCAGTGGTGAATTCTGACACTTTCAACTGCAGCCACAAAGATCTTCTAGAGAATTTTGCTACAGAATGAATTGGGCACCTCATGACAGAAAATAAGAGCACAATCATTGATTTCATTTTTTTTTAATTGGCAAATCATGCCAATGAGAGTCTTGGACAAGTGAGTCTTGTCCTTTTTTACAGTATTTTTGACCTCAAATAACCATACAGTGGCAAAAAGAGCCCTAAGTGCTGTTCTTCTGCTAAGAGAAAGAACTACCGTTGTCTTCCCTCCCCCTTTCGCACTACTGAACAATAAAAGAGGGGAGTGCAGTCAGTGTGTTGAGCACTTTATGAGGTCTAAAATACAGCTTCTTAGTTCACTGTTTTTCCTAATGAGGACAGAGATGTTAATCAACTTCCCATGCCCAAAGAGTTGTGGTATGCAATGAGCTACCTGGACATGGGGCAGGGAGAAGCAATAGAAAAGATTCAAAAGATTCATATAACAGAGATACCTGAATCACAGAAGGCTGAGATTGAGGGGGAGCTCTGGATATCATCTAGTCCGACCCTGCTGCTCAAGAAAGGTCACCCAGAGCACGTTGCACAGGATCACATCCAGGTGGTTTTGAGTATCTCCAGAGAAGGAGACTCCACAGCCTCTCTGGGCAGCCTGTTCCACTGCTCGGTCACCCTCATAGCAAAGACGTTCTTCCTCATATTCAGATGGAATTTCCTGTGTGTCAGTTTGTACCTGAACCACTCTCTTGAAATCTTAAAAGTACTTTTTCTTTCTAATAAACATGAGCAGATATCTATATAGACACTGTATGGAGCAAAATACTATCTTCTGTCACCCAGAAGCAAAACACATATCTTGCTGATCTTTCTGATCTTTCTGATCAGCAAGAATTATGAAATCATAGAAAAGCTGTCTGTAATGGATCAGTAGAGGTCATCTGACCCTCTGACCTCGGCAAGATCATTTATACTGCTATCATAGAAGAAGCAAACTGACAAAATAAATAAATACCATTACAATTTTAGTAATACATCAACATTTTGAATGAGGATTAAAACTTAACAGATGTACTTTAAGGAAAATCTGTGCACAAGCACAAGTAGAAAAACTAAATTATCTGCAACTTGTACCCTCTCTATTTTCTGTGATTCCAGGACATGGATTATTACCTCCACATCACAGCTGCTGGGCATTTGGATTATGTTATTTTGCTCTGCCGTCACATTTTAATTGGTCACACACACAAAAAGTTATAAAATTAGAAGGTCATGGGAAAAGAGACAGAGCAGCATGCTAGCCACAGTTTTTCTGTAATTAGTTAAGTCTATTTAACTTTTTTTTTTTTTTTTTTTTTTTTTTCTGGAACAGTTACCATTCCAGAAAACCAGTTAGAAAAGGAGGATTTCTTAGGCTGATCCAGTATTTTATTACAGTTTTTAACAATCATGTCATGTTACATTTTGAGCATAAAGCAGGCCAACAGAATACAATGTGACTTGCGTAACTAGATCTCACAAGTGAAACATGCACTCTGAGAAACAAAAAAACAAACTTCAATTCTAAATAAAATTGCAATACTCAAAACGACATTCTTAAAAGAGCTCTGAAACACATTGTTTTCTTGACATCTGGTTTATTGCACAATAAAAATTCATGAATGTCTGTATCTGTATCTTTGTGACAACAATGAACCACATCTCCTGCTTTGCTTAGGCCTAGCTCTTGCAGAAAATTCAGCAAGATCTGATTTCTTATAAATTCAAACATGTCATTTTTAAAGACCCCAAATAACTTCTCAAGTACCTGAAAGTTTCATGGCACCTAAATTTTAACAAATGGCATATTTTAACAGTTAAAATTCTGCTTTACGTTACTTCAGCACTGAGTCTAGTGTGGCAGGCTGAGGGTTTTTCACCTGCTTTCCAGCAGTTTCAATAAGAAAACACAACTTGAGCACAGTAAGATGTGCCTCTCAAACTACACTTGACACTGACTGAAAACATGAAGTTTAATACAAAGAATAAGATTTTATGACTTCAGCCTAGATCATGCAATTGAAATTCTAACGATGTTTTCAGCAACAGGATAATTAGCAGTCATTTGTCTAAAAAATTAGATTTTTATTCCAAAAAAAGTACAACTCGATCCACAACTGCTCTATGCTCTAAAAGCAGAACGTACTCTAAAAGCTCTTGTATTTAAGGCCAGTTAAGTTTCTACTTACAGAAAATGAGCAGCTGAGGTCCAAAAGCTGTGAAGTCATGAGCCAGAGCACACTTGCTAAGGTGCAGCATTGAGTTGAAAATCCTAAGACACAAGACACAGCAACTGGTCTGTTTGTTTTCTTCAGTACTGGCTCACCTACCTGTGGGTTCTTTCTGTCTTGGCACCTATGCACACATCTCAAACAGATGCTGTGACCCTAGGCAGGGCTGAGCTCACCATCTCAGCGACACAAGAACCGTGAATGGTCCTAAGGCCACTGTCAGACTGTGAGAAACAGATATCAAGTAAAGGAAAACTTGGCCTGTGTATGCTCTGCATTATTTTCATATGGGACAAGAGGGTTGAGCCCCTGGCACAGGAAATCTTGCATCTGCAAGACTTCTGGCAATATTTGCTAGTTGGCATATGCTGACACAGCTGCCAAACCCACACTGGCTTACACAGAGCTCACCCCACATGCTTCTGGTTCCAAAATTGGCCCATGGGTATCTTCATTCATGGTGCAAACATAGTATTTGGCATGTAAAAGCAGAAGAATTGAGTTGTGAATTTAGTTCTCACACCCAGGCCAAAGAGGGACACAGTCTAAGATATATGGTGTATTTCCTTCCGGTCAGCTCAAGTATCCGCCCTACTCAGCACAAAGCCTTTCCTGGTTTCCACTCCTAGCAGTCTTACAATGAATGGAACACAGAATTTAGATACTGAAGACAGGTCTATAGAAAACATTTTTCAGTTCAGAAATCTGAACCTCTCGCCCCTTATGGCTGTGGGGTGCAAGTGAAGAACACAATCATCCAGCCAGCCTATGCCCATTCAGTTAAAAGACCAAATATTTTATTCTTTGTGAGGATTTTCCATGTTGGTTTTTCTGTTACAGATCTGTAACAACGGACCTCTCTCTTTTTTGGTAAAGAGAGTATTTACACTGAGTCTTAGGTATGTGAATTCTATTTGTTCTAATTGGAGAAGCTTTGACTTGCTATCTATGTCAGGAATGTACAGGTACTTGGCCCAGCTCTCGGGTAAGAGGTTCAGACATGAATTCTTTAAAAATGAATGAAACAAAGAAAATCTGTCCTTGTTTAAAATTATAAGTATTGGTTAACATGACAGGATAGTTTTACAGATCTTTTTTATACTTTGAATTAGCCTACCACAAACTCTTATGAGGCTAAAGGAAATGTTTGTCTCTTATACTAACATTACCCTATGCAGAGTTCCCACCTTCCAGTTCCTACTCATTTTGCCCCAGATCTCTATTGTATTTGTTTTCAGAATCACACACAAAATGTATCATACACAGTTTCTAAATGTTATGACAATAGTTAATGGACTGATAAACATTTTCTTTAAGTGTCCACTTTACAACCTTCAAGCCACTCCACTTCAAAGATAGTCAAGCACTAGTTTTGATTCATCTGGCATGAACAGGAAATGCATATAATTCTTCCTTCCCGTTTTTATATATTTTGATAAATAGATTTGTTAAAGCAGTAAAATAACTGTGGGCAAGCTCTTAAAGTTTTTCTTTGGTTGGTTGGTTTGGTTTTTTGAGCATAACAGACAAATACTGCTACTGGTTAATTTTCTTGTAGACAAAATACTGGGGAAAAAGACAAATCCACATCCTTTTAATCTCTATCATTTCCTCAAAATAATCGTAAAATGTCACAAGAACATACAATTCTATGAACTTGAGTGAAAATGATAGACTAATATCTCACAGAAGCAAGCTCATTCAATGCATATGCTGAACACTGAACCAGCCTTTAGATACAGCAGGCATCTCTTATAACCCATAAACTGCACAAATAAAAAGCATTTATAAACAGGTTCTCAGTTTTCTATTCAGCTTTTTGCATAACTGTGTACAGCGCAGCATACAGTCAAGATTTAAAGATAGTGACTGGAAAAGAGGTATAAAATGAAGGGCCTCACCCAGGTCAGTAACACTGTGCCGTAAGTATTTTCAATAGATTCATAGACTCCATTCTATGATTATAGAATGACTTGGGTTGGAAGGAACCTTAAAGACCATCTAGTTCCAACCCCCCTGCCATAGGCAGTGATACCACCTACTAGGTCAGGTTGCCCAGGGCCTCATCTAACGTGGCCTCTAGGGATGGGGCATCCATTGACTCTCTGGGAAACCTGTGCCAGTGCCTCACCACCCCAAGCATATTCAAGGCATACTAGTCTACCTTTCCAGGTAACAGTAACACCAGATCTTTCCTATTTTATCAGACTTTTATTCTGAACAGAAATTATTTAGAGGGATGTATTCAGTGAATACAAATACAAAAATATAAATTTGGGTAACACAATGAAGCATGATTCATTTTTATTGAATAATCAAAAATTCTTGTGTTGCTCAAAAAAAATCAGAACTCACTAAAACTTCAAAACAGTCTGTGTGGGGTGGGGCAGGTGAAGCTTATATGACAAGCAAGGAATTACCCAGGTAACAAATATCCCTGACACACAGTGCATTCAGCCGAGACCAACGCTCCACTTCCAGAACACAACTTGCCAAGAACAAGAACAGCCAGAAGCTCCAAAGCAGCATAGAAAACAACACACCTGCGTCACTGTTATGTTTCTTTTTGGTAGCCAGGGACAAAACAGAACTCGATCAAATAACTACAACGTTAAGCAAGGTCAATGATATGGACTAGGAATATAAAAAAATCCAGTGGCACAAAATCTGTACAAAAAATGCCACAACTGGAATTCATTTCATTTTGTAACAGTGGGATAACAAGGTCAGGCAACTACAGGTCCTTCAGGCTGATTGATATACTATATATATACATACACACACACACACTTTGTGACAACCTCGCCCCCACTAGACCCCCAAAGTTCACTTAGATGGCCAATTTGCAACCCTGAACTTTAAGTGAACAGGAATCACAGCCTAAAACTTTACAGAAGCTAGTCCTAAACAATCAGACTCTCCCATTCCTCTGGTATGATTCCCTTCTACTTTGGAATTATGCCAGAAATACTTTTATTCTCCATTCAGAGCTTTCATCTCCACTGAAGTTCAATTTACCTATGCTTTCTACCTCTTCAGCTGTCTAGTAATGTAAAGCAATTGTATATTTTATATTTCAAACATCCTAATAGCATTAGATTCAATGTTTTAAAATTACTTAGAAATAGGTCTGATATCAAACACATCCAAAGCTTTTGAGTATCATCTTCAGAAGAACAGCCCAATTCTGATGTTTTTACATGTTTTCTCAATATTCATATTTATTAATTCTAATTCTTTAATCAGAGTTGTTTTCCGCTCTGACAAACAAAATAGCACTGAACCAAACTCTCAAATGATTTAGTCACCCTGCCTTATTAAAAATAAACGTGTCTTGCATATATACACTGGACTTACAATTACATGTTCATCACTTCAAAGCAGCTGATTTCTTTGAAACCGTATGCTGGAGATTGCGGGGTCAGTCACACTTTGCAAGACAAATACATATTTTCTGGAACTTTGATTAAAGTCAATTTTGTAGAGGTGAATTTGGTAAATACACTAACAATTTTATCTTGCTCTTCCATGAAGATGAGGATTATATTAGGACACTGTTCAACTACATAATAACAACCATGAAGAACAACGTATGATAATTTAGGCAAGCTAGGTATCTAATAGTTTACAAATATGTCCTGGAATGTTTTTTATTAGGTGAAAGATTGTTTATATTTTACCAAACACTACCATCTCCTAAGAATTTCAGTTTAAATTAGGTCTGGCTATGAACCAGCAAAAGAAGCTCAGAATAACTATGATTGATTTCCTCTCATTTTATTCTGTCAAACCGTTTCCACATGTTACTACAGGGTAAGTATTCTTTTAACACAAATCTAACTACTTGCCATGAAGGGCATTCACAGCCCTCTACAGAATGAAAAATTCAGAAATAAACACAGTACCTGTGATGCATGAAACAGGTAGAAACATGCGTTCCTATTCAGACATCTGCAGTCAAACTAATTGTACCTATAGTAGTGAACATGAGCCACCCTCAGTAATTACCACTGAAGTTAGCAGAATTGTCTTTACTGAAAGATTTCTTATTTCAAATTTCTCAAACAAAACCTTCAAAGAAAATTTCAAAAAACTCAGTTATAAGATCAAAATATTTAACATTTTTAAGAGAATGTTCTTTTCCCCATTTTTTGTATTGTAAATCTGAAGTGAAGAATATCTAATAAAACAGTCATGCAACCACCTAATAAAACAGTCATGCAACATCCATTCAAGGTAGTTCACAAAATTCAAAATACCACATCCTTTTTTTTCTTATGTTTTTTTCTCTTCCTTTTCTGCATGTGGTATACAGCTGCTGCCTAGGACTACAATTTAGTTCTCTATAAGTGAAAGTTGTAATCTATGAGCAATCTTTTGATTCGACTGCAGGGGTAGAAGACCAAGTGTCTCTTCAAATCAGTCCCACCTCGCCAACTTATGGAAAACAATTACCTGGCACAATTCTGCCTGGATGGAGGACTGGACAAAGTCACAAACAGATTATAAACTACCACTCCTGTACAGAGGAGTAGCTGCTAACAATGGTTTGGCTATACCTGTACAGTTTTCTAAACTTGGGTGTGAACCCACATTC
Organism: Oxyura jamaicensis; assembly: GCF_011077185.1. Lineage (NCBI taxonomy): Eukaryota > Metazoa > Chordata > Aves > Anseriformes > Anatidae > Oxyura > Oxyura jamaicensis. The sequence goes on from NC_048894.1 coordinate 30,944,043, forward strand.
AAGCCCAAGCTAGCCCAGCTTTCAAAGTGATCCAGTACAGCGCTCTGAGCCTCATTCTGCGCCCAGCAGCCAACTACTTGCTGCATTGCAAGGCAAAGCAGCAGCCTAGCTACATTGATTTGACTCAAACCTGTCACCCCCTGCTCTCAAAACTCCTTCTGTTAATGCCATGTTCAAAAGGCCCCTGCAAAGCAATACCTCAGCTGCACACTTTTCCCTTGAAGTGCCAGATGTGGCATGAAGACAGGACTACAGGACAACCAGGATGACTCAGGAAAGAGCAAGAGGCCACAATAAACATAGGGGTATTCTCATTATTGTGTTAGGAAACACAACTTCAAGCCCAGAGCATATCATACTTATACGAATGCTCATAACCCAGACTTCACCGTGAAGCACAGTCGTAACTTGAGTGGCAGATCTGTGGTGGGGGCATGATTCCTGCTACCAACAAGCACAATACCTAGCCTGGGCTGCATACCCATCACAGATCAAATTTTGCTGTTGTTTTTTTTTAAACATCTTAATTACCTTACTTAGAATTTTGTTGAAAAAAATATTAAAATTAATAATCTCTATGGGAACACCATGTTGGTAATTCTCCTTGGTGAGAGATGTGCTGAAGTTCCTTCAGTGTAGGTAGCATCAACAACCAGTCCAATTCCAGTCGTCTTGATATATTTGTACTGGCAGCCTCTAATTGCCCAAGGACAGTATTGGTTGAAATATTAAACAAGCTTGGTGTAACACTGATACGAAACTTAATCATCACTCAGACAAAAAGAAGGTTAATTAGAACATGTGTGTTGAACACTACGAAATAGGCTTGTATGCTAAACTTCACCTAATTTCCTTAAAGTCTGTTTACCCAGCTGGCTAGGAACAACAGCAGAACTCACTAAAATTGGACACATGTTAATCTTAAACCAACACCAGGAAGGAAGAAGTTATAATTGTGTTTATTCCTAGCTGCAAAAGACGGGATGTTTAATCAGAAATTTAATATACACTTTGATCCAATGTTAATGAGCTGACACTATGTTGTACATTGAACCGACTTCAAAGAGACAAGATTCCTTAAACAAATGTAATGTATATTTATGACACGTTTAAGAAAAAGAAAACATTTCTTCTAATGAGGTCACCTTTATCAGAACATATTATCTGAGTAACTGGGGATAGTACATGTACATCAAGACATGTCAGAGCCTCAATTAGCTACGGCAAACTCAAGGTTACCAATAGCTGAAACTTCCTGAAAAAACTTAAGACTGAATATTTATATATATATATTAATCTTTAGATAATTTCTGTTCTTTTCTATTTAAAGCATTTACCTCTATAAATATCAGTAAATATTGCTTTGATCCAGTCAACAACATACAAAATTCTAAACATTATTCTGTGGAAAAAGGTAAGATTTCTCGAAGAAAATCAAAAAGATTCCCTCCAAACAGACAGAATGACAGGAATATGCAACCAAAACTGTATGTATGGAGTGAAGGAAGAAAGCAAAATAAGCATATCACAGGCAGCAATTGGCCACAGTGTGCCACAAAGGCCTTTGTAAACTGTAAGTCAATATAAAGAGGAGTTAATGGTTGCGTTCAGCACTGTAGAAATCTTGAAGCTACTGCCAAAGCAGTTACAATTACAGTTAAGATTTATTTTACTTCCAAAAAGTCTGCACCATTATAAAATCAACAATATCATGATGCAGTAGATACTGATCCACCGCACACCTTAAAATGCAGGATTTACATACGATGAAGAAGAAAAAGTTTCGAGGGATTACAGAAGGACTAGTGCACCATCAACCAAAGGCAAAGCCACAGTTTTTAATTAATAACTCTCCACCTTACACACAGAGTCCCGAGCAATCAAAAATACAGGCAGTATGGTCTGTGGCCATGAAGTTCCCTAAGCAACTCTGGGCCTGTTTATCAAGTGCTTTTGCCTTCTGAATTCACTCAGCTGCTTCCCTCAGATCTGCTTGGTCCTCTACTTGCAGGAAGTCTTGTACCCACACTTCTTTTTTCTACAACATATTAATTTCAAAATTTCAAGCTGCCTCTTTTACAAGTTCCATCTTAGACCCTCTCTGCAACAATCAAAGGCCTTGTAAAATAGATTCTTATCTATCACACCAGTTTGGTTCAAACAGTGATGCTAATACTTATATGTATGAATTTGATACCTCCTGAATTCACTCCTACATGCTTCAGTGCTCTTGAAGGCAGTTTTAGCTGAATCTGTAACACAATCCATTTATCTTCTTGGCAACACGAGCATAAGCACAGAACGATCCCAGCAAACTATAACAGCACATCAAGCAGGTCAACTTGACTTCGAGAAGCTTCACTTAACCTACAGGGCAGGTGTTGTGCACTTGGATAAAAATTCAGAGTTCTTTTCAGTGCAGTATTTGGTGAAAAAGGGAAAGAGATGGAGATGTGTTTATGCATAATGCTTAACAAGAGAAATAAGGCTGAGGATCTTTTCCATATTCTGCCATGTACAAGTGGCTAGAATGATCCAGTTTCAAGTGTGTATTTTTATCACATAAAGAGGGCAATTACAGGTCATTGAGGCAAGACAGATGCAAAGAGATTGGTAATTTGATATGATAAAAAAAAAGAAGCTCCAATTAAAATCTTTCACAGCACCTCAAAAACACTGTAAAATAAATACCTGACAACATCCTACCCATTAATCTGGTTTACAAAGAATGAAAGATAAAAATAAAAATTATTTAGAGCACTAATTTTAATTACTATTTATATCAACAGAAACACCTCAAACAATAGCAGCATTATTTAACTATCTAAGACTGACATTTTATAAGGAGCTTGCTAGTTTTACACTAAAACTGGCATTTCCTTTTGCTAAACAGAAGGATACGACAATTAGATATTTAAATAATCCTGCCACAAGATATACTCACATTCTCCATTTTCAGTATCTGGAAAGTAATTTATACATACATATACATAATATGTATATCAAATATATACATCTTTAAAATTGAAAGATAGAGGTGTCTCAAGCTGTTTCAGTACAAATGAGCCAATGTTTACACATTTATGATAAAAGAAATGATCTAAAATAAGCTAGATAACTTTATGAAGTCATCTTGCATTTAAAAAGACCTAAACAGAAGTATCAAATTATTACTTCCACTTAATATAAACTCAAAGATTCTGATGAAAATTGATATAAACCTTCGCTATCTATTCTTTATCCATTGTTGGACAATGAAAATTTGTTGGATGTTTATTTTTGTTTGTTGTTTGTTTTTTTTTTTTCCATTTTTTATCTACCAACTTCTTAAATGAGATGGCTGTTGAAGCAAACAAGTTGGCAAGTTAGTATGGGCACCATTTGGCAAGGTTCGACATAATCAGTTCTTCCTGCAACTGTTTGATCACAAGCAATAAGCAAGAATACAGAGAAATGTTTATTACTTTTTCATTTTCTCCTCCACCATTTCATCTTATATATATACACCTCAATCAGGCTGTGCTGCTTTTCATAACAACAAAAATGCTCCTCACACGTATCTGACCAGCTGAGCTTTGCTCCTCAAGATCTATACACACCTATGTGCCAGTCCCCTCTCAGGGCTTTTCACTCATCTCAGATCAACGCCACTGTCATACACTGAGTGTTTCTAAATATAAAGGGGGTGCATCTTGTAGATGTTACATGACAGTGACCTCAGCAACCACCTATGCAGACGAAGCCACACTTGAAATTTATTTCCAGGATTACTTAATCCTAAAAGGAAGTCAGGTTAAAATTACTGTAGCCTTCCAGAAGCTAAAAAATGTGGGATTAAACCACCTTTTTAAATGGATTAAATATTAGGCACAGTTATTCTGGCTGCAAAGAAAGGGAGATTATAATTTATGTTTCTGAGATTTATGTATTTCAGTTGATTGAGTTGCATCCTTCCTAATGAATGCAATGACTCAACTAAATCACTGAGATTGAGACCAGGAAATAACAGGGTTCCTTCTCTCCTTACCAGTGCTTTCCCACCGCCAAACACTACAGCTCGTTAGGACAAAGGCTTCAGCTATTTGCTAACAAAACATTAGCTCTGCATTCAACAAAGAAAACAAATAAAGACTTGGCTGAGAAGGTTATAACTTTCTATGGGACCAATAATGCCATAAGCAATGGAAACATCAGTATGTTTCTGATAGTTATACACCACTACAGACTTGAAAAATAATCCACTGTAAAACTATTTTCCATACAGCAGCAAAACCACACTAAGAATAGCTGAAAAAAATAAGAAATAATACAAACTGTTAAAGTTTAAACACTGTGTCATGGTTTGAAGCACAGGATGAAGACATTAACTTCATGAGACTTGGTGAGTTCACAAAGGCTACCTGCAAGCTTGTGGCTCCAGAGCACTGCATCATTTACATGCAGGAGACTGGGATCCACGTGCTCTGTCTTTTAACAAAGTTAAATTTGTGCCACCTGCACACTTGTCGAGGAAACACTCCAGTTCAACAAGGGGAAGAGAAAAGTCCTGCACTTGGGGAGGCACAAGCCCATGTACCATTACGTGCTGAGGGCCACCCAGCACAAAAGCAGCTCTGCAGACAAGGGCCTGAGGGTCCTGGTGGCCACCAAGTTTGACGTACGCCAGTAGCGTGCCCTTACAGCAAAGAAGGCTAATGGATCCTGGGCTGCATTAGGAGGAGTACTGCCCACAGGTCAAGGGAGGTGATCCTTCCCCTCTATTCAACACTGGTAATTCCACACCTAGAGTCCAGCTCTGGGCTCCAGCACAAGAGAGACATGAACATTATGGGAAGAGTTCAGGGAAGGGCCACTGTGATAATCAAGGGACTGGAGCATCTCTCCTGCAAGAAAAAGCTGAAAGAGCTGCAACTGCCTAGAGAAGAGAAGGCTCAAGGGGGATCTTATTAATGTAAATAAATACCTGAATGGAGAATGTGAAGAAGATGAAGCCAGGTTCTTTTCAGTGGTGCCCAGTACCAGGACTAGAGGCAACGGGCACAAACTGAAACATCAGGAAGAACATCAGGAAGCACATCTTTATTGTCAGTGTGGCTGAGCACTGGCACAAGTTGCCCAAAGTAGTTCTGGAGTCTCCCCCCTTAAAGATCTTCAAATGCTGTGTCTATGTGGTCCAGTGCAACCTGCGCTGGGAGACACTGCTTCAGCAGGGGATCAAGCAGAATAACCTCCCGAGGTCCCTTACAACCTCCACCCTTCTGTGATTGCATGATAAATTTGTGTGAAACCGACACTGGCCTCATGTAATTTTCCCAAACAAAAACAGACTCAAAAAATTGTGTAGTCACCATGACCACAGTATCACCACAAGTATGCAAAGACACTAGTTTGTCAATGGCTTGACTGATGAACCATGGTAACTAATTGAACTTAAACTACTAATTGATTAAGACAATGTTAGAGACAACAAAACCAGGAAATAATGGACAATGTACGTCACATATGAATTGACAAAAATGACATACAAAATATACTGGCATTTATTTTAATAACTGAACTAGGTTTCCTACGGGTCAGAAGCAGTACAAGCCAGAGCCCTTAAGTGTGGTGTCAGGATTAAAGATTCAAAAGGGCAGAAAACTCAGAACCAATTGATTTCCACCAGCTGGATGTACCTGCCTGCCCCTCCTCCCTCAGTACAGCACTGTGCGGTTACGTATGTATAAACACTAACCTAAAATACGCCACCTTCTCCCAGAAGCACTTCTGACTTCTAATATTCATCCCTTTAAACCGTAAGAAATATTTCATTCTCATTTTCCATTAATTCATAAAGGACAGATGGGTTTCCAAATAGCTGTTGAGCTCATTCACTACACGATACAGAAAAACGCAGTAAATGTCATTACTTGATCTTGAGGTTCATGTTTGAAAAAAGTTTTTTTGCTAAAATAATTAGGTACATCTCCTGGGAAGGGTTTGCTTCATGCTCTGCAGTTGCATCTCAAAATCTTTTATTATTTTTGTACAATAAATGACGATTGCCATGCTATTTTTAAGTTGAAGATGCTGTTTCAAGTGTCATTTTGAAAAGTGTCGCTTTGAAAAAGTTTCAAGTACTAATTCTGTTCTTTTCACGTATGCTGGAAGTATTTTGAAAAGCATTTTACCTATACCAAAGGGGTTGTTTGTTTGTTTTACTTACTTTTCTTCTACTACATTGTCTTAAAAGTAGACTGTTCTGATCCTGCATATGATGAGGTCTGAAAGTGATAGGTAAGCTTCAAAGAATTTATGACTAATTATGTGGTCACAGTAGTAGCTCTGATATAGGAAAAAAAAAAAGTAGGGGGAAAAATAGAATTTTATTCAGTATTATAGAGATGCTCTCAAACACCTGACTACCCATTTTGATTTCAACAGACAGGGGTATCTGTTCAGGCATGTTTTGTTATTATTTGTATGATGGAACTTTGCACACAGATTCAGTGTAGAACTTAAGAGTTCTATATTTGGAAATAGCCAATTATTTTATAATCAAATACATATTCAACTGCTTAGAATGCAGACCTGGATATACTCAGGAAAGCTGGCACACATCTGATTTGATGTTCAGTCTAGAACAGCTTCAAGCCCTTATGTGTAGAGAATACTATGAACTTATTTCAAAAGCACAGATTACCAACAAACAAAGTATATTTAAATAAAGTACCTTTTCAGACAACAAACTGCAGCTTCTAACAACTTATACATCTGACATGGCAGAAATTTACGTCTTTAAAAACAGCGTCTGCCTTATGTCCTTGTATTACCTTAAAGGTCTTGACAATTAATCAATGTGGTTGTCCCTTTTTTCTGTCTGTGCAGAGGAATCGGATTCCAATGCTAGTTTCTTGACACCAGAAAGTATAACTATATTGAGCAGAAACACAGAATGGTTGATGTTGGAAGGGACCTCTGGAGATCACCTGGGTCCAACTCCCTCGCTGAAGCAGGACTCCCTATAGCAGGTTGCCCAGGACCATGTCCAGATGGTTTCTGAGTATCTCCAAGGATGAGGAGAGAAACTTACCAAACTGCTCTCAACCATTAACAAAACCAGACAGGAAAGGAAAAATGTCTATTGAGAACAATAATCTATAGCATAAAAATATATTGAAAATTATGCAGTACTTTGGATCATCTGTAATGGTTAAACTGTGTGACAAGTACGATACAAGGCCACCAGTGTAGAAGACTGAATACAAGACCTTTATTGCATTGTGTTAATTCATGTGTCTCAAATATATTTAAAAAAAAAAAAATCACAATTCCCTCCACTAAGGGATTTCCAAAACTCACTGAACTGAGAGAAATAAAGACAGACGAAAGCAACTGAATCTGTCAAGCCTAACAACTTTACAAGTGTCAGTGGACTAAGCCTTGATTTCTTCATACATTCAGAAAAGTTTCAGGGCTACTGAACATACCTTGATCTTTAAAATAACCTAGCTCTTCAAATATTTTCTTCTAAAATTGCTATATAACACACCTAAAACTCATTAATACATATTTTTGCATTTACATAAGTCAGAGATTCCTAAACTACAGAACTCACTCCACCAGTGGAATCAAAAAAACATCAAGATGGTAATATGAAGTCATCAGATCTTGATCCTGCTTTTGCACAAATGTCTGTCAGGACAATATGAGCCTTTACAGCTGGCTAAAATTAGTCTTTGATTACAAGAAGACAGGACAAAGATCATGTGTAAAATATTCCATATACAGTAAAAACTGAGGATATAATAAGAAAACAAAAATATCATTGCTTTTAAAAGAATGAGGAAAAAAAAAAAAGCATAGAGCAGAACTGCTCCAACATTGCCTTCCCCATGTAAGTATACCAGACCAGATCTGCATCACTATTTATCCATCCATATACACTTCCATCTTCAGTGGAAGAAAACAGCATTTTTTGGTTTGCCTTTCACCGTATTTTGCTAACGCAATTCAATAATCATACATAAGGCATTTTATTTTGCTGTCTAACTGGGTGAAAGAACAGCATGTGTATGCATGCACATTTTCTGTTCCATCTTCCCAATACATCACAAGTGACAAGCACAGAACTGATTGCGAGTAAACTCAGAGATGAGAGGAGATTGAATGCAATATGTGGTGTCCTCTGTCCAGTGATGTTATTTTACCTGATTGTGTATGTGAATGACAACCAAGGAGACTGATCAACATTGTACACCTGTACTGGCATTATGCTTTGTTCAGGTCCCTTTTAAATCCGAGAATAAAGTAAGGATGTTCAACAGTTTCCAGAATCCAACTTTTAAGAATGCAGTTTTGATTCAATCTCTTTACTCAAAGAATCAAACTATACCTTCAAACCTAGTTTGTTAAATACAGTTTTTGACTGTAATGTGCCTTTCTTTTCTTCCTTTTTTAAAAAAAATAAAAAAAAAAAAAATCTCAATAGCAGAACTGACAAGTTCCCCCCTGCCTTCCTGATATTTTTCCTTGTAAGCACTTTTTTTAGTTATGTTGTTTAAAATGCAATGTTGGCAATGAGATATTGCTAGAGGCTTTGGACTGATGCCTTCTGAAGCTTCCACTTTTCCCAACTTTTACTAGCAATAAAGAATTTGTTTCTAGAAACATGTAATTTTAATTACAAAATTACCCCAAAAACATAAATGGAATTTAATTGGTTACAAAGTAATATTTTCACATAATCAAGGGATTGTTTAAGGGATTTAAGGCATAATTTATTAGTTCTGGATAGGTTGCACATTTTAATTCCTACAGGCAAATAACAAACTGATTAGTAAGTGCAATAAAGCAATTTATTTGTCTGACAATTGGCAGCTAGAAGTGCAATAATTTACTTGATCAATTGCCATTTTAAAGAACATTAAAGCTTCTCATAATTATGTTATCTATATGGTATGCAGATGAACAACAATACAGCATTATTCCTACTACATTAGTGATTTAATATGATGTTTCTGCCAGGTTTTGTACCTTTCTACATAATGCAAAAGGAAGTAATTACTTTTTGTACTGAAAGATTGAAGAACTGACCCTCTTCTAGACATGCAAAGAATTTGACTATAGGAAGAACTAAAGATGATTATTGCTTCTCTTCATCAAAATCTTTCTGATACTCAAAACCACGCGTGGTAGTTTTGATTAAAAGTCTTCTGGTCATTTAGTTCTTCAAAATTCTGTAGTTGTCAAGTGAAGATAACCATATCACTCTCTGGAGGGAAGATCTGCCAGTTTGTTACATATGATGAAGTTCTCCTCATGTCCCCTGATTCAATTACTCTGTTGGGTAGCATCAGTAGCTAACAGATTTTGTAGTCCAGTTCTCTGATGGCCTAGCTTCACTGAATTCAGTGGCCCTAAACCAACACAGACAGCCATGGTAGGGCCAGTAAATACCACACACACTTCAAACAGACATACAGTGGAAAAGACAGTAACAAATGTGTAAGATCATCTTTAAAATATCAAATGATACTTCGGCAATCTAGGTGAAAAAATATTTACCAGTCAGAAGTTCAAATGAACTAGAGTACATTGCCTTGAGAAGGTCAAGTGGAGATTGCCTTGGTTCCCTACTGTTTTACTGAAAACATCTTACACCCGATTAAAAGGAAAAATAGGCAAAAAGTATTACATTTAAATGATGGGAAGTTCAAGAAAAAGTGAACAAGTACATTCTCATGGCTCCCACTGAAAACAAAAAACAAAAGCTGAAAGAAATATTATATACCACACATACGTAAGGACACCTAAACACATACACGTTCAGAAAATGTTACTCATTTCAACTCAACATGAGTTGAAATTAACACCATTCTTCTACTCTCAAATAATCTCATTTAAAACAGATTTACAAAGGAGATCCATTTAAAAGTCTTTGACAGAATTAATTCTGGAAAGATATTTTGTGCTAAATGAGAAAGGTCAAAAACCTCATTAAGATTCTAACAGACTTAAAGTTTTAATGGACTGGAAACTTATGTTCTATACCACTGAAAACTATAAAGCAGAGTTTCAATTTTATTGTCATTTCTAATGAAGCCAACTTACCAGAGTACAGACCAACTGGTAACAAGCTCAATATATTGAGATTTCTAACAAAGTTCGGAGAGAGCTTACATAATTTAATTTTCATTATAAATATTTTAACAAGTGGTACATTCCCTTCTACACTATGAGCTTTCAAGAAACTTCACTGTCAACGTTGCAAATCATCTGTCAACTAGTTTATCTTTTACCTCATTTCCTCAAAGAGGCAAGCAGTGGTAGATTTTCCTACCTTTCTAATATCCAAACAATCTGCTGTCATTAATGATTTTTACCTCAAATCATCTCCTTGAAGTAGGAAAGCATTCAGCTACGTTATTAACAGTGAACTTGAACTGAAGTACAAGGTAAAAATACCCACAGGATCGTTTGTACAATTTGGTAAGTCATTACTTCTTTTATCTATCTATTCCCACCTTCCAGTTCTCCACCAGCTCCTCTTGTTTGGTAGTGCTTTTAACAACTTCACCATTCGACTTGTGTAACTACTTCTACCAACTCCTCTTCACATAGCACTTACTTTCCTGGACATCTTAATGGTTCCTGTGAATATTCCTAAGAAAGTACACAGCCCTCAAATGCAATGAAGACCAGGAGGATCTCCAGTCTACAGTTGGAGGCTTCTGACTTTCCATTTTTACTAGCAGTCTGCAATACCTACAGATTTTAGAAAAATCTAGCATTAATCATAGAATCATTAAGGTTGTAACAACCTCCAAGATCATCTGGTCCAACCATCCCCCTACTACTGTCACCCACTAAACCATGTTTAGTGGTTAACTGAGTTGTCTTGCCACATATTTATTCCGGATTTGCACATAAATGAAAACACAATGTTTGTGAGTCAACTAATAAAATATTCTCTTCTTTGGATAATATTAGTAATTGTTCACTGAACTACTCTAGCATTAGGTGAGAATTAGGTGAGAATCCTGCATGGAAAAGAAGGTAGACTAGAATTATGTAACCCACCTTTCAACTAACAAATTGCTGATTAATTCAGTATCTTACTGACAGCCTCTATGGCAATAATTTTTTGTTATTTTATATTATTTATAATTATTTTTAATTATTTTTCTGTAACAAGTAATGCCTGTGGCATTTAAAAGACATCTCCCCTCTCACTTCTCTGCATAACAAGGATTCTCAATCTGTTAAAAAAAAGAAAATCAACATAACACATTAATGCAATTCCTAGACAAATCCTCGTTACCATGATTTTATGCTGTACAGTACATAAGAGCCTTGCAGAATAGCACAGGCATAGACAGTACATACCCCATGCTCTTTAGCAGCCGTAACCACTTTTAAAAGAATATCTTCTTCAACAAATGGCCTCACAGCATCGTGGATAATCACTACTTCTGGTTTCTGCAGCAGACGGTTGGACAATTGATTCTCTGCAAACACTTTCAGTCCATTGAAAATTGATCGGTGACGCGTTATTCCACCTTTCACTACCGTAACTCTTTTGTGGCCGTATTTCTCAATGATAGATTTCATTGTTTCAATATTTTCAGGGGAGACCACCACAATAATGTCAGATATCCAGCTTACCCTGGAAGAAACAGTACAAAAATGACTAAATAAAGCTACAAACATCTCCATGATACAAAGAAATTTATTTCAAAAACTGAAGCTAGCTAAATAAGGCATCTCTCAGTATTCTCAAGAACATATTTTGTGTGTTAGCCCACTACCCCTAAAGAGGGAGCTACATGACAGGATCTCTACTGATACATGGATGTCAACCAAAGTAACTGGAATTCTGGGAAGGGACTTGCTTCTAACAAACAGTTTGCAGAAATAAAAGCTTCTGATAACCCTTTGAAACAGTTCTTACTCAAACGTCATTCACAGCTTCAAGTTTAACTTCTAAATCAATCACCTACAGTCTATTATTTTAGTTTCCTCTAAAATGGAGTTTCCAATCAATTGGTGAATCCTGGCACGTGGCATATTCTGAGTTCTACTGTGGAGCACACAAAGTACAATTCAATAAGAGGATAGCCATAAGAGGATCAAGGAATAACCTGAAATAAAGGTTGCTATCAAGTCAGGTATGACCAGGAACTGACAGATGCAAAGTGTCAAAACTGTGACACTTGAGTATCAACAGAAAACATGCTGGTAGTTTGGGAAAAACATACATTTAGCGCAGGTTTCTACTCTAGGAAGCTAGCAAAATGTGACACAGTTATGTTTGATACTACTACCATAATATGAAAAGCATGTTTGAAAGAACTTCAAGCCTTTAATGACAGTATCAGCCTAGCTCTAAAAAGGAGCAAGGGGAGGAGAACACTAAAGATTAAAAACAGTCACAACTGAAGTGAGGTTAAAACTATACTTGCATCAAAGTACCTAAGAAAACATACTATAGTCACATGCATCAACTGTACATCAAAATAATACAAGTATCACCATTCAAATGCAGCTATTTGAGTGTTTCATATCCTAAATGCTATGTACGGAGCATCAAAAATGGATTTATAATTGTTCCTTTTCTGTGTCTCCACAGACAAAAGGATGTTTGCTTGCTTTTTTAGCATGACTGACAAGAAACTCATCAGGGTAAGAATGATTTAAAAACCAATTTACTACTTACTATACTCATGTGGAGCCTACACATACAGCTATGAAAGAAGAAAAACAGCTATGGCATATCCTTACTGCTAAAATTAGCAAAGCTATTGAAACTAATTTTGTAGAGACAAGATGGACCAAAGTACCAAATACTTGCAGTTAAAAAGCTACAATGAAAAACTTATGGTTCTTCAGAAATACAAATGCTCAAGCAATCTGCAATAACACACGAGAAGGCATTGCCTAGGAGCTATCTTTACTCAAAAAGCAAAGTCATCTGTGATGCAAACCATTTCGCTAGAACAATGTGAAACAACAGAGCATCTTCTACCTTCTTTATGTTTTGTTTGTTTAGTGACTAATAGAATTCCATGGAAAAATATTTTAATGAATTTTAAATAACTACCAAAAATAAAATAAATTGAAATGTTATTAGACCTTATGTTCATTTTATTATTAACAAAGGCAGAAAATACAGCCAAACCAACATATTCTCAGCATTTCTTAAGTACTGAAGTTGTGCAAATGTAAAATATGAAGTCATATGGTTTCAAGTTTCATTTCAACTTGTCACTCACCACAGGTTCATCAAAAGGTTTGCAAATCTCTTAAATGAGTCCTGGCACAATCCTACACATAGCCACAAAACTTAACACTTCTGCATGACTTCAACTCGGAACTAGGGCAAACTAATTGGATTCATCTCAGCTCTTCTTTTGAATATTGAGAATCCTTTTGAATATTGAGAATCAGGCATTAAAATAAAGCAAAACTCAAGAAGAGCTATGTCACACTAACCAAAACCAAGAGCTCTGCACTGCGCTTTGCAGAAGGGCTATAGAGCTGCACAGTTCTCAGAGCAGGCAGTCCACACATTCACTAGTGACTGTGTAAGAAGAGCACTGACATTTCCCATTCCGGAGCCAAATAAAACAGATCATGATGCAACAGTGTAGTGCACAACATCTTCTGAGAACCAGGGAAGTATTGGCCAGCCTACGATAAATCTGTGCACAGAGGGGCTGGAATGGCTCAAGGCCTCCAGTGGTACAATACACTGAGAAGTGACAGGATGCGGTCACAGCTCCACCCTGTGTCTGGATAAACACATTTATAAACCTAAGTATGGCCTTAAACTCATTCTGGACCAATGTTCTATATTTAGAGCTGGGATTTAGAGATGCAGCGTATTTCTATAAGGTACTTTCTGGATTGACTAGGCAGAAGAACAGTTTATGCTTTGAAGCATAAAGTATCCCATCAAAATCAATTTACAAAATCCATGTAACATACTAATCCAGTAAAATATGCTATAAATTTCACATGAACCAGAACTGTGTATCACCATGGGAGTTTACATTTTTAATAATATGCTTATGGAAATGTTGCAAATGTTTAATGAAGTAGAAAAACAACATTACAGAGTCAACCTGACAGCAAAAACTTTCTTCCCCTTAATTTGTCAAGCTATTTTCTTTAGAAAGATTTCATACAAAGATAAACTCAGGACCTAAAAAAAAAAAAAATAACAAAAATAATAATAATAAAATAAAATATATTTTTTTAAAAAAGTTAGTAAATACCTTTTCTGTTTTATAACTGTAATAAGAACAAGTTAAGAAAAAAAGATTCCGCAGCCTAATAGTTCAAGTTTTAGAAAGAATCAGTACAAGACATGGATGAGAACAGAGTAAGGTACCCTGACGTGCTCTAACAAGTAATAAATACAGAACTCTAGTGCCTCCATAAACCATAGGATGCAATTCTAAAGTGGAGAATTATGTCTGATCAAATCAAACAAAAGCAACAACTCCAGTCACAATCACTTTACAACTGCCGTGAGAGGACCTCGACATTACAAGAAAAAATAAAAACAACAGTGGACCAAAAAAATATTTATGTTTGTTTCCTGAGACTGTTGTCCTTCTGGTCATCACTTAAGTCTAAGAGACCAGCCAGACCAGCAGCCTAGTGGAAAACAGTATTGTTGCATTAAACTTCAAAGAAAGGAGCGTGCATTTATATTAGCTGACCTAGAACTCAAAGTAAAGGAGCTCATTAACTCAGTACCAGCTTAAGCCATTACACAGCTTCATAATACAATCTGCAAAATAAATAACCGATGAGTTACTCTGCAAACAGGAGGCTCAGGTATAAATGTGACTTTCAGGTTTAACCCCCTATTAGTTTACTCACATGTACATCAAAACTGCGCCTTAAATCCTCAGAACTAGTTTCTGCTGCTGTTACCCAGACAGCAGCAACCCACTTACCCATAACCCACTGAAATCAGCAGTTGCATTAGCAAAACAGGCCAGAACCAGGCAGTCACTGCTGACATGGGTTTAGCAGTTAGCCTAACATACCATCTTTCACCATCACGGAAACTCTTCAGAAGCACAAGACAAATTATTACATTACTTTTCCTGATTTTACTATTCAAGCACCAAATGAGAAAAAACTTTCAAAAAAAAAATGCAGATACAGAATGCAAACATTAATTTTTTTGCACCCTCCCTTTTTTCTGCCCTATAACAGTTTTGTAATAACTTTGCTGATATATGAAAAAGATGTGAATACGTATGTGTTTTCACAGTACAAATATGGAAGAAGGAGCTTTAAATCTGAGAAGGTTTGCAGGTACATGAAGGAAGTCCTGAGCATCTGATGTATAGATGATATCCATTCTTCCTGAATTACTAAGCTGGCATTCCTTATTGGTCACAAAGGATAAAGAAGGTACCTTCATAAAGTTAAGACAACTGGATTATTTGCTATCATTATTTTTAAGTCATAAGCAATTTAAAGAGTAAGTTGGACAAACAGAGTTATCATGATAGATACACTTACAAAAATGTAATTGTGTGACCTGGAGAGCATATATCAGCCAAAGAGGAAAAAATACTTGGCAAATAAACTGTAGAAGACAGTTCTGAAGAGGTGATTATTTGGAAGCTTCCCCCAGGTAATGTTTTTTTTGACACAGGGCCACCTGTTTTATGAGGCTACATTACAATAAACAAAGCTGTCTGAAACCCTCATGGAAAAATTCTATTCAGCCAGTAAACACGTTAACTCTGCCTTTCTCTTTCATAACATCTCACTGCACTTTCAGTGACTGGTGAAATACGAGCACCACAAAAATAAGAGCAGCTTACTTACTATTGTCCCACAATTTTAAATCAACCTTTACCTTAGCCATTTCTCCTCTATACAACTTTAGCAAAATTCTTGAATGCTGCACACACACAGCTGATTCCTCCCTGCCTAGGGGAAAGGAAGCAGAAATGTTCTACCCTAAATAAACATACACAAGAGAATTAAAATTAAGGAAGAATCCCACTAGTCTACACAGCAGCAAAAAAAGCGGAATGCCGTTGTAGATCTGTTGGAATTGACACAGAAGCCTCACATAGTTCAACAAAAGCAGAAACAAAACCAATGGAAAAGACAAAAATCTAAGTTCACTAATACACTTTATTTTTATCCCCAGGGTAGGAACTGACCTTCCTATCAGTGCCACTGTAGTGGTAGTAAAAAACAACCCTTCTTCCTTACGCTATTTTTTCTCACCTTCTCTTCCTAAGGGCATTGTCTTTGATTATTATTGGCAGGCCAACCTTTTACATTCTGTCATCCTATGCAACAGGATGCAATGCTTACTCATTCATGTCTGCTCTTGTCTACCACTTTTTTCTACATCGCTATTTAAGATTCTTTCTCCTTTCAGCAGAGCAGTGCAAAAATATTTTCATGTTTTTAAAAGACACGTGAAAATCAGCTACAAATTCTTGACTTGCTTATGTCTTTGTCTGTACATTGCTATGTTTTTTCAGATTAAAAAAAAAATAAGAATAGCTGCAATAGCTGAGATAACCAGAAGCTCAACAGAAGTTGTTACAGGCTAACAAGTCAATGATTTATTAAATTACAGCAGGTAGGGAACAGACATAAGATAGTAGGTATCAAGCTAAGCGCAGAAAATGTCACTTCTGGGTAACTGATGGGTGACAAAGTGCAGCTCCTGTGCTCATGTTCCCAGAGTAAGAAAAAGGTACCTCTTTTGCAATTTCAGAGTCTGAGGATTTCAGTTGAAAATGAATCACTCCAAGCTTTAGATGACATCTGTTCACAACTCCCCATACACATACATACCAGTCAGCACTAAGTCAGGATGGCGGAAAGCTCTGCCTGTGCGAGGACTGGCACTGGTTATTGCATGCCAGTCATTAACCAGACTGGTTATGACACTCCTCAGGCCAGGAGAAAGCACTAGGTTGGTACTCTCACAATCAAGTTTGGATCACAGGCCTGGTTGGCCTGTACAGTTTGAATTCAATCTTTTAATTTTTTGCAGCTTTAGGACATAAATATAACAGTGTTGCTCAAAGAACTGCTATTTTCCCAGAGCTTAGTGGCAGCAAAAAAAAATGACTTTTTAATGAATGTTTTATTTTCCTATGAATATCATTTCCTTCCCAAACCTCGCTGTTCTCTTTTCCAGGTCTCCAATACGCTGAGCGAGGATATTATTCTCCTTCTCTGTAGATTTCCGTGACATTTTGGCAGAAGCTACAGCTGTGACAAGCTTTGGATTGGAGGCTTTGCTTTCTGATGTGCTCAGCTTTGTGACTGGCTGCTGTTGAAAACTTAAATAAAGAAAACAAGCCGTATTTCTTTCACAAAGTAACAAGTGACCTGAGGGAAGCCTCTCTGGGTGGGAACGGAAAATAAAAAAAAGAGGCCCATTTTTTGATGTTCTGCGAGTTTCCATGAGTTAAGAACTTCGGTATACTTTGGCAACTCTGTTTCTTTTCACCACCTTGCTCTCCTCCCCATTTGTTCTCCCTGAAATCCTAAAGTTTGAGGTTTTTTCCTGAGAGTCACTGCAACCATGCTGGTGCAGCTGACACCCTGCTCCCACCTGAGTACACGGCTTACGTTAACACTTGGCAACACTGCATTAACTGTCACTCACACGCCCAGAACAGCCTTCCTGAGACTTAGAACAGCCCTATAAGATCCCCGGCTGCCCAGACAGCCCCTCGCTGGAATCCTTCGCTCCCCAGCCACCACAAAAAGGCCGCGGCGGGGCCTGTGGAGCGGGGCCGGGGGGAGCGTGGCGGCGCGGCCTCGTTACCTCTCCATCGCCCGCACCGCGTAGCTGACGAGCGGCCGCCCCTGCAGGCCGCAGAACTGCTTGGGGGTGGCGCCGCCCAGCCGCTCCCCGCTGCCGCCCGCCGGCAGCACGGCCGACACTGCCGCCGACACCGGCTCCATCGCCGCGGGGCCCGGCCCCGGCTCTGCTCCACGGTCCGGCGGACACCGCGCAGCCGCCCGCCCGCCTGATTTATTTGCCCGCTGCGTCCGCAAACCAAAGAATCGACTGCGTGCGCGCGCGCGCGCGCGCGCCCGCCCGCTCCTGTTCCCCTTCCCCCCCGCAGAGACGCGCGGGCCGGGCAGCCCCCGGGGGCGGGGCGGGAGGGGTGCCCCGGCCCTGGGGCAAGGGGAGGCAGCTGCGAGCCCTTTAAGTGCGCGGCGCATGCGCCGTCGCGGCAGGGCCGCTCCCACCTGCGGCGGGCGGGGGGGCTCGGGGCAGGGGCTGTGGGGGTGGGCTGTGGAGCGAGGCCCGTCCACCTCTTTCAGCAGGACCCGTGTCAGTGCGCTCGGGTTCCTGTTGGTCCTGTTGAGAATAAACTGAGCAGAACCCACATGGAGACTTCTGAGAAGTCAGTCAGGCCCCGAAAGCAGCACGGCAGGAGGCTTACGCCAGTGTTAGGGCGTGAAATGACCATGTGGGAGCACAGAGGC
This sequence comes from Oxyura jamaicensis, assembly GCF_011077185.1. Classification (NCBI taxonomy): domain Eukaryota; kingdom Metazoa; phylum Chordata; class Aves; order Anseriformes; family Anatidae; genus Oxyura; species Oxyura jamaicensis. The sequence continues at coordinate 30,962,529 of NC_048894.1, forward strand.
ACCACGGTTAGCAGGTACTCGATGGAAGGTACTGGAGGTGATCCTCCTGCCAAAAGCACAGCTCACAGGCCTTCCGTACTGAAATACCGCACGGTGCGGTGGAGACACACACACGTTGCATGCAGGGGGCTGAAATCACACCAGCTAGTGCCATAGAGCAGGACGTGAGAGGGGCGGATGGCAAGGGAAATGGGCGTGTAAAGTAGGGAAAGGACGGGAGCCGTGCACATGGCTGGAGAACTGGAATGGGTGAAGAGCCCTTTCATCACTGAAAGCGTTAGCTGGAGGTTGCGCTGCCTTCCTAGCAAGTGTTGGTCTCGTTTTCGGGACCCCTAATCATATGGGACTTTTTTTTTTTTAGAAAATCTGTTGGCTAAGGAACGCATTCACCTGTTTCTTTTCCTTTCCAGTGAGTCTTATATTTTCCCTTTCTTTGACAGTGTCGTTCTCTACAGCTAATTCCTGAGTGATGACAAAAGGTTTGTCTGTTGTCTCTTTCCAGGACTTCCAAATTTGCCTTAACTCTTCTGTGCAGATTGCCGTGTATTCACTGACACTTCTTTGTTATCAGATGCCCAAAATGAAATTTTCTTAAGATAGGCTCCTCCAGCATTTATGCTGATCTTGGATCACATAGGTTATATTATTTTGACTTCTTTCCTTGCAGCTGTTCCATACAAATACATTCACGGCAGGTTGTTCTGCAACATTCTCACTTTTTCCTTTTTTTCATTAGATCAGACATTCTGAATTCCTGATTCAGGTCTTCATAATTCAATTCATGAAGAGCACACTCATTAATCTAGTCAAACCTAGCTCATTTTCCAGACTTCTTCTTGTTTGCATTATTATAAGCAGCAAAATATGGTCTCTTTTGTTCCTGTGACTCCTCCTATTGTGAGGAGTAAGGCTTTCCTAAACACACAGAATCCCTTCAGAAAAACCTCCCTTCCTGACATCATGATTTTGCACTTCTTCTTCTATTCCAACAGTCTTTTGTACCTTCCCTTGCCCCCGTAGTGTTTCCCCATGTTGTTTCTTTCATGCATATTAATTTATTCTATGAAGGTTAAAAAGTTGAGAAGTTCAGGGAAGAGGATCACATGGAAGAAATGGTTCTGTTTTTGTTCTGAAGCCCATTTTTTTATTATGTTAGGTAGATGAGGCTTGATCTGTCCTGAAGAAACTATATTTGATAATAACTTTGATAGTCACACACCTCATTGCCATCAAGTATGTAGTATATTAAAGAAAAGATTTGGTGATCCAGCCAAGCAGCACTTTGAAGCTGCTTTTGGATGTACTTGGCCTTCAGATGCTTTAAAAATGTTCGTGCTTCTCACAGTCCTTATGAAGTCAAAAGATGTTTGTTTGTACCTCTCTCTGAGGTGTAAAGAAGAGCCTAGAGATGCTAAATGAAATTATCTATGGCTTTTAAGTACTGAACTCCTACATAGTTATAGAGGGGCAGGAAGTCTGCTCCTGTAGTTCTGTGAATAACTGATTTGCCTGACATTATACAGGAAATTTGCACAGGGCAAAGGTTTATATGTGCATTTTTGAACGTCTGAAACCCCTCTGCTTCTACTTTTCAAATTTTCACACAATGAAACTAGTCTAGTAGTAGCAAGCCACCTTTATCTCTCTGCAGTGGCTCAGGAATAGTTGTGACAGAGGTTCGGGGTCCATTAGGTGTAATGTCTAAAGTGAAGGAGAATGAAATGCTAAATATACTAATGGATTGGATGATGGTTTGCAAGTTTTGGTCTGAAAAGTACCTCAGATCAGTTTGTGATCAGATATCTGTACTCTAGTCTTGAGTTGGCAGCACCTATCAGGTCTTCAGAAAGCCCTACAGTGTAGATTCCTGTGGTTTTGGTTACTGCTATTTCTCCTTTAATTTTCTGTTCTTGTAGGCAGTGACTAAGAAGGAAGAGTTCATTTAATATTCTTATAAATTCATGCTGTACCTTAGCACGAGTTAAGAAAATTAGGATTTTAGTTTTTACACCTTTTTAATATTTGTTCGATAGTAACATGCTATGGAACACAAAGGCATTTTGTGGTTACATAATTTGCTTCAGTTCCATTCCATTTTCCATTTTTGTTGAATTAATATAATCTTTTGGTTACTGTGTCCAGTGCAGGCTCCTATAGAAGCAGTTGAAGTGGGATAAAAAGTAAATTCACGGATATTGAGAGAACAATTTTATGTGTCTTTTATTGGATAAAGAGGAATGAAAACAACATTTTTGCCTCAAAGCAAGTAAAGAACAGGTTAATCCATCATTTCTAGGCAGGGGTATAACATCTGAAAACACAGTGGTAGTTTGCAATTATGCAGTAAATACGCCAATCATATACTTAAAAATAAAAGTTTTTTTTTCCCCCCCTTTTTATTGAAGAAAGAAGAAGCAATCAAATTACAGAAGTCAAGTTCACTTGAAAATGTAAATGCTGGGGAATTAATTATGTTCAGTTACTGAAGTGATAGAAATGATTTAGGGGGAAACTTTTCACTCAGAGGATGGTGAGGCACTGGAACAGGTTGCCCAGAGAGGTTGTGGATGCCCCATCCCTGGAGGTGTTCAAGACCAAGTTAGATGAGGCCCTGGGCAACCTGATCTAGTGGGTGGCATCCCTTCCTATGGGAGGGGTGTTGGAAGTAGATGATCTTTGAGGTCCCTTCTAAGCCAGGCCATTCTATGATTCTGTGATTCATACTGAAAGGTTTTTTTGTAAGAAATGAGTAAAGGAGTTCAAGTTCTTAATTAAAAATTGCAATTGAGTCCTCTGTAGGTGTGGTATAAATTAACTGAGAAATCATCTTTCTCTTTTTCAAAGTCATTTCTAAGCTCTTGAAGTATTATTTTTTTTAATGCAGGTGACATAAGATGAACTCACTTTCACTTGCACCAAGGTTCGCTATTGTATGTTTCAAGGGAAGGGCATGTAGTCATGGAATGTTTGGCAGATTAAAGTGAATTGTAAAAGCAAAATTATTATAAAATTCAAAATCATAAAACTACTATGGAAGTGCAATATTTATAAAAGACATTATAAAACTAAAAATACTTAAATTCTGAGACCCATTCTTGCAGTTGCTGTGGTACCTGCAGCATTCTGAGCACTGAGTGATGCAGGATTTTAGCCAGAACCTTGTGTTTGCCCAATTGTATTTCACTGATTTTATCCAGATAAATAACAGTTATTACCTTAGTGGTGGTGTGCCATAAAATACAATTTCAGAACAGTAAGCAAGTGGAACGTCAGTTCTCTCTGGAGAGCTCTTCTGTTCAAATAAGACAGCAGTCTTAGCTTTCTTTAAGTTACCAGTAACTGTCCATGACTGTTTACACTGTTGACAAAGAAAAACACATGTTCTTTGCATATCTGAAGAGATTAGAAAGAAATTACAGTGTGTCTGGTTTTATCATGCATGTCTATTGCTATCTGTAGCACTTTATACTAGATCTTAAAGGGTTATGGCTTTGTCATCATTTCTACATCTGTATGTGAAAAAAAAAGTATAGATTCTGTGCAGTCATTTTGTTTCCAGTTTTCTTTCAGTTCTGATTGATCACTAGAAAAAATAATCACGGAAAAGTTGTCTTTTATGCTCTTCACAATCTTTTGCTTGTTGCAGTCAACCTCCCGGGTAGGACTTTTGGATTGACTTGTTCCTTCACCGTTTCAGTCTTCGTTGCACAGCAGCAGTCTGAGTACTTGCTCTGTGGTGGCAGCGGTTCCCAAGTCTGTATGTTGTCATATGGGAACATACAGCTGCGGGCAGTGCAATAGACAGTCAAATGTTGAAGAAGACAAAACTGTTTTCCCTACAAATCATAATTAACAGCTTTGGGGAAATCCTACCTTATTCTTATTAGCATATTCCTGCATGTGTATTTTTACAAGTATGATTGCAAAATATGATTTTAAAGGGTTATTTCTCGCTTTGAGATTCTTTGATGAAGGAAACTATAGATAGAATATTTACATAAACTGTAGTTCCCTTGATTTGCTCCTAGTGCTATGTGGAATTGAGATTCTACATCATCTATTCAGCAAGGGAGTTATGCACGTGCATTACTCAGATGATGCAAATAGTTGACTATCAAATATCAAAGCGTGCTTACAGGCCTAATATGTAGTGTACATAGAATCACCTATAGGCCACATCCCTAACGGGAGTTATAAGTGCTATTGCTTTCATACCCCAGCCTGCAAAGTATGTTTGATATGTGCTTTTGGTTTTAGACAAAATGGTGTAACGAGCTGTAAATTTTAGTTGATGAGGTAGAAGTGCTGCATGTTTTTTAGTTTGTTAATCGTTGAAGCATAAATAGAAAATATGAGTGTTACAAATGTAAAGAAAATGTGATCTCTGCACACAGCAGAGTATATCCATACTTGCATTTCATTGTAGGTAACTGTTGAAAAGCATATATCGAGTTCCACCTTTGTATTACTTGTGCTAAAGGAAAAAAATGGCATAAATTTTATTTGATGTTAGACACATTTTAAAGCTTCAGCATAAAATTTTATATTTTCACCAGAGTGTTTATCCCTTCTCTACTCAGTAATCCTTTAGGCTATTTCTTTGGGATATGGCAAGTCAGTTCAAGAGCTAATGAGTACTTTGTGTATGCAAAGTAAAAAAAAAATTAAACAGAAGAGAATTACCCCATAGTATCTAATCCAATAATTCATGAGAGTGAGAGTCTCTGACTGCAACAGTTTTAGTGAAATTCAGAACAATTAAAGAACTTCAAGAAAGTCTTCTACTGCTTTGGGGAGTGCTGTGGCAAGTAGATGATGAGATGGAAGCCTCATAATTTTTCTTTAGAAGTGTTTGCTCCAGGAGCATCTCCATGACTTCCAGGTACTTTGGTCAGATGTCAAGTAATGCCAAGGTTGGGGAGGCTTATCTGCTCAGCTTCAAAGTTAGCATTTCTTGTAATAATTTATAGGAATTATGCATTAGGGCATTAGACTGTCTGAGGGCACTGTATGGTGACCCTAAAAAAGGTGAAGATGTGGAAGCTGAGGGACAGAAATCCCTCGGATTGTTTTCCACCATCACTTTGACTCAAGAATCGGCACGAGTTATTAGGACAGTGCTTTATCATCTCAGTAAAAGCAGTCATGTTTTATTTATTTTTTTTCAACAGGCTTTCAGTCATGAGTAGAGAAACAGTTACCTCTGAGCGAAGACAAATGGCAGTTTCCTTTACCCAAATCAATTCATAGCAGAGAGAGCCTGTGTAACTGGTTATATATGTGTAGTATTAAGCCACAAATGCCAGTGATACAGTGTGAGAATACTTGAGAGATGGGATTTTCATTACTCTAAATCTTTGTTTGAATTTTGGCGTGCCACGTCGTGTTTTATTGCTTTACAGTGTTCTGTGTTATCTCCATGGAGTGTTTGTTCCTAGCTGTACTGTCAAGGACTGAAATTCTAGCAGGAAAGACAAGGTACTACACAACACAAAAAATGGACTTTGCCCTGGTAGAGGGGTTTGTATTGTACACACTAGGCAAAACGGTCATGTGGAGCTTTTTCATTTTTCTCCTCCTCTTTCGACTTTTTAGGGTTATATTCCAACCTTTTTGGCAAGTTTTAAGGGAAGTGCCTTAAAACACAGCCTGCCTTGTGGAAAGGTGTGTGAATCTTTTTTCTCTTTTTAAGCAGTTATTTTATAGCAAGCAAAAACTGCTGGATGATAGTCCCTAAGAACTGAAAAATGCAGCATTAACAGTAGTCCTGTCCTAGTCCTTTGCCTCATCCTTTGCTGGCTTGTCCAGTTCTAGCTCGAAAATGGCAGATTGGAAAGGGTCAGCCCTTAGATCCTTGCCAATTTTTTAAAAGATCAAGGTTACAGAATTTTCCCAGCTGCAGCAATGTGGCTATCTGACATCCAGCAGTTATATAGACTGAACCTATTTAACATACACCGCTGAGCAACCATCAAAGGTTAACCATTTTCCAGCATGCTAATCTATCTGGATACAAACCAGTTATTTAATGAAGAATGTTATGTATACTGTCAGCTTTTCTGAGTAATCCAGTCCTACTCATTTTACTTTTAAAAATTGTTCCTGGCAGTTACCTGTACCTGTACACTTGTGTTTCCACATGCACTCTCTTCTCTTCAACAATGAAAACTTAAGGAAATGGATTAAGTAACCACAGAACGGTTACTTAGATCACAGAAACACAGAATGGTTGAGGTTGGAAGGGACCTCCTGAGGTCACCTTGTCTGACCCCCTGCTCAAGCAGGGCAACTCAGAGCAGGCTGCCCAGGACCACGTCCAGGTGGCTTTTGAATATCCCAGAGAAGGAAACTCCACAACCTCTCTGGGCAACTTGTGCTAGAGCTCAGTGTCGTGGTTTAACCCAGCAGGCAGCTATGTACCACACAGCCACTCACTCCTCCCCAGTGAGAGGGGGAAGTGGATTGAAAAGGATGAAGTGCAAGAACAAGATAAAGACAGTTTTATAAGAATGGGGGAAGAAATCAAAAATTCAAACACAGCAACATAACATACTATGAAGAAAATTATTCCAGCCAAAACCAGAACTCTCAGTAAATCTCACGATAAAGAAGTGCTTCCTGATACTCAGAGGAAACCTCCTTTGTTTCAGTTTGTGCCCATTGCCACTGGAAAGAGAAGTTTTGGTCACTGAGACTACATGGAAAAGAGAACTTAGATCTTTACTATAGCCAGAAATTTCAAAGTAGAGGGCACAAGCAGGAAGATATGTAAGAGGCTGCAGTATTTGAATAAAGAGTACCACAGTGTACTGCATTCTTAAGATTCAGACAGCACCTTGAATGGTCAGTCTGATGAAGACTTCTGTATAAAAGTATACAGAAAAGTATTTAATTAAAGAAATAAAAATGAAAACCTATATTAATATTTACTTTATTCTTGTTAAAGAATATTGGAAACGTTTTCCTCTTGCAGAAGTTTCAAGATCCATAACTGATTACAAAAAGCTCAAGAGCAAGTAAGGGGACATTAGTTTCAGAACACCTAAAAGAGGTTTAAAGGGTAACTCACTACCTTTATTCATAGAATCAAGGAATGTTTGGGGCTGGAAGGGATCTTAAAGATCATCTAATTCCACCCCCCTGCTGCCATGGGCAGGGACAGTCTCAGTCATAAAATCAGATTACTGTAACAGTATCATGGTAACGCTGAGAGGAAATGCTTTTACTGATAGACTTTATCTATCTTGTGAACAGGATTTTAAGCAAGGAGTTTAGTTGTCTGGCAGACTGATAACTTTCTAAGAAGTATAAAGTAGGTAATTAGGCAAACCATTTAAGCTCAGGCAGTATTGTTCTTTCAGAAAGAGGAGGCTGTAGCCACACTCTAGAAGGTATGACCAATGCAGTGAGATGTCAGTTTCTGCATAGATGTCAAGTTCTGGGATCTCCCTGACTTGCCCTGGCTCTGTATGGAATCTGTGGATGGTACAGATACACTGTGCTGTGCATTCTTGCCTTTGCATGGTAGGAGAAGAAATGGGGACAGTCATGAATTTAGACTTGGCAGTCTATTAAATCCCAAGGGTAGCTTGTGCATTGGCTAATGCTGAGCTTGGCAATCTGCAGACAAAAAAGTCTTTTGTAGTCTCCTGAAAAGTTGTGATGAGCAGAAGAAAATGAAGGACATGCAGCACATGTTGTCCTCCACAAAATTTTGTTCCATTTTTGAACCATTTTCTCACCTTTCACCTCTTCTAAACACACCCAGATTCAGACATTTCAATATCTGAAAACAAAAGATGCAGTGCAGTGACACAACCTGTTCCACACAAGCTGCCCTGGCTACCATCCTAAAAAATGCAATAAAGATGTACAAAAGCAAAGGTTTCAGCAGGCCAAAATTTTTGCAGCTTTACATTTGAGAAACAGTCAGACCTCTGTTCTTCATCCCAGCTTAATGGCCATAGGGAGTCTAAAAGAGCTTTCTTCAACCCATCCCAAAATAAATGAATAAATAAATAAGTAAATAAATAAAGTAATAATCTAACAAGCAACAGATGTTTAAACTTGCTTCAGCTGCAATTAAAACAGTCTTTGTGCTATAGAGTCTGTGTTAAAGCTCTGCATAGCCCCACCACTTCTCAGTGCCCGTTCATGTGGTAGGGCTAGACTTGTACTTCCATTTCTCCTTAGGCCCTCCCTCAATTCTCCACTGTTTTATATGAAAGAACTGTAATGAATGTGCCCTGTTGGCTCTTCCTTAGCCCACTAAAGCATTACATTTCACAGGCAGGATTATGCTTTTACTATGTTTCTTTGCAATTTCCTTACTAAGTAACTTCTCACCAAGGCTAACAAAACAAATCCAATGTGGAACTCCTAGGTCAAGTCATAGCATGACTTATCCTCTGAGTAGTCAAAATTAAAAAATAATGCATCCAGTCATTCCAAAAAGAGATTTAAAATATTTCTAAATCAAAAAGTAAGTGTGCTGTGACAAATGCAGTTCAAAACAGCTATGGATTTAAACAATAAGATATTAATAGATTAATATACAACTCCTAAAACAGAGCAGGGGACAAGAAATAAAATATTCAGCAATTTAGGTGATTTTTAGGTGATTTGTTATTTTTTACTTAATATTAAGTTGATGGTAACAAATTTTTCAACAAGTGTCATCTTTGAGGTTTAGTAAACAGGACCATACTATTTTTCCAGTATATTCTGATTTAGGCCTTTTTTCCAGAGATGGGATTTTTGTTTGTTTGTTTTCCTTTATGTTCATGAAGTACCCTATTCCACAAATAGCCATAGTAAAGCCCTGGTTTCCATTTATATCAAGAGGTCCTCTGTATTTCTTTGTTGTTGTATAGAGAGGCATTAAGACAGCCTGAATCCCAGCTAAGTGATATAACATTACCTCGTTCACTGTAATATGTTGTCAAACCTGAGTGAGTTAAGAAAAAACAAACCCCAAAATGGAGTTATAATCCAATGTTTGTAAATATTTTTTCACCAAAGCGTAGAGACTAGTTATTGTTATGGCATCTAGTTTGAGTAGCATTAACAATGACGAGTATTTACATGTCACTGAAGTACTGAGGAAGGTGGGTGTTTGAATATTAACTGGGTGGTAGGCAAGTTACTTGTAAATCACATTTTTCTGGTGTTTCAGTCCACATAACTCATTTGACAAGCGAGCTGAAAGTCTGGGTGCCTTTCAGAAAGATGCATGGACAGGCTTTCTGTTGGGGTGGGGGAAATGTTCAGGCAAAATTAACAAATCCAGTGACAGAATGTCTGCTTAACTCATAAATCTCTAGAGAAATTTCAGTTTTAGCCCGGAGCTATGTTTATATGTATGTCAATGAAGTTAAAATCAAAGCCCCTTGCCTGGCCTAAGGGAAAGGAAACGCATCATGAGAATAGGATACCTTCCAACACTAAGGATTCCTTATAATTTTCCACTGAACACCTCCAGGTTAATACTGTAGCAACAAGACTCCCACAGTGGAATGTGTTGAACAGCCCTTTCTTGATTAATGCTAGACTTCTCCAGGAAGGATATAAAGGTCAAGGTTAGGAGGACTGCAGTGATTTACTAGCAGAAATCTGTTGGGTGTTTTGAAGGATGTTATTCAAATGTCTGCTTTTTGTCCAAATAACTGAACTTGGACAGGGCATTTTCAATTCCAAGGCTACTAGAAAGGAGAAAGCAACAGATTTGTTACTGTTGCTAAAAAAAAAAAAAAAAAAACTGAATAAATAAACTACTCAAAGGGCCGTTCCTGTCTAGACTGCAAGTGTAGACTTCCTTCTGACTTCTGCAATTGATAATGCCTTAATGACTCGTGCTATCTACTGCTGACGGCCTCCATGCAGCGTGCATCTGAATGCTACCATGCTATCAAAACAATCAGCATCTGGCCAAGTTTCTATCTACTGGTGTCTAAGGAAAATTGATTTCCATTCATTATGAAACAATTTACCCTTTAGCTGGGGGCAATTTTCATCAACCGGAAAGTAATGAAATAATGATGGCAGATTAACAAATTATTTCTAACTTGTTCACTTGTAGTTTTCTAAAGCAAGTGTGACAACTTATAAAATTATTAGGTTCTTTCTAAGATGTTTGTCTTTAAATATATAAAAAATCTGCTTCTTTTCTCAAATCTTGAATTGCAGAAAAGTGACATTTTGTGCAAGGGGAGTTTATCTTCCTTTGTTTTGGCTGATTTTCCAACTACCAAGAAGGGTGACACAGGTTTTTATTTCCTTGTTGAAAATGAGGCAATGAAATTGAGCTCAATCTATGACTATAAGGAAATGCTTTTTTAAGAATCCTCTGGACTTAGTTTATAAGATAGGATATTACTGAGAAAGTCTCTATACTCTTATTGTCATAAATCTAAACTATTTGGTGATCTAATCTCTGTAAAAACTACTTATGTGCCTCTACATTGTACTTTTTCAAAATATTCACATGCTTATTGCAGCTATTTGGCTTAATATTTCAGGTGAAAACTAAGAAAATTCTTTCCTCGTTAACACTGAAACAAGCATTAGAAGAGCTATCATATGTTAACTTATTTCAGTTTAAACAATACTATTTTTTCATTGAAGCTTTGGCAGGATTCTTCCCTGTAGATACAAGAATGATGGCCCATATCCTACCCACAACAACTTTACATTCGGGGACTCTCCATATGGAAAAAGCTAGCTGGATGTACTTGTATAATGCCTTTTGTTTGGATTCTTGGACAGACACCCATGAGTCTTGCAAGTAACAGGGTGAAATAGAAGGCAGGTCGTATAGGCCAGGTGGAAGCATTCAGAGCTAGGAAATGGATGACAATATATTTTAAGAAAATTCATCAGGATGAGCCCCTTTCTAACACTGCTTTCCTGCCGATCGCCCTCGCAAAAAGCTGAAGTCCTGCCCAAAGACGAGACCCTAGCTACCTCAAGTGGCACTTCAAAGTTAAGTTGCTGCTGATGGATAAAGCTTCTACAAGCTTCACTTGTTTATTCAAATATACCAGTCTTCAGATGGGCCCTATGGTCTTTCTGTTGCATCTTCAGCAAATTTCCATGAAGTCATTTTAATGGAAGTGTGTCAGTTTATTCCCCTTCAGGTGTTTCTGTGTGCAAAGACAAACTAGGAAAGAGTTACTATCTCTATTGCTAAGTGCAATCTGCTATTAAATATGCACGTTGTTCCTACGGTCAAACTTCACTGACTACAGAAGGGTCATGAGCAAGTTGTGTGCCTGTTTTCACTATTCTTCTAGCAGTCAAACACAGAACAGGCAGGGCAACCTTACTGATGAAGTGACTATTGTCTTTAAAAAGAATGATGGTAAATTTTGGTCTATTATCTCTGTCTTTTTTGCTTTATCATCTTGAAGAATTAGCCAGAGAATTTAAAAATGGTATAATTCTTGGTATTTGGCAATAGTCCTTCCCTTATAAAAGAGATTGAATGAGACCATAATGCCTGTTAAAATCAAAAACTTTGAACACTGTAGGTCCGCTGCCTTGATTTGCAATATCACATCACCTCTCTCCCTGCTACTTCTTTTATTCATCTTCTATAATCTTTGGCTTAAAAGAAGAATCCTTTAAGATCAGAGATTTTATTTATAAATGGTCTCTGATCTCATCCTTCTTATAGATCCGTGATCACAGAACAAAACTTGAAGCAACTAGGTCATTTATGCATTTTTTTTTAACTGTACCACCCTGTATATACCTTTAATGAAAAAAAGTATCTATCTTTGCACAAGTAGCAGATTTTTAAGAGAATTCTTTAAAGTAGCTTTGAGAAAAAGTCATTAATTTTTGTCATTAAAAGTCAGGATCCAATAACTCAAGCACCAGCAATGATTTTCAAACAGTTGCTATTTACAACCAAGGAAGATCTGAGGTAAGAACTTCATGATGAATCCTTTGAAATTAAAATGCAAGATTAAATGAGAAAACGAGGTTAAAGGGAGCTCATGTGACACCTTATTATTAGGCAAGACTTTTCATTACTCTCTGTTGTTGTCTTATCTTTGGGTGCAAACAGGGTGTAAAAGTTAATCATTTATGAACAGCAGTGTCCTGTGATGAAATCATGCCCGTATTACCTCCATATAGTTTGAAAGATTAAGAACAGATGATTCATGGACTATGTGTTGAAAAGTAGGTTGTTTTCTATATATTTCCTGACATGTCCTGTAATGATCTGTGAATGATGTGCAAGACTGTATTGGCTGCATGGGAAAGATTAAGCTGACAGTTATTTTTACCATTTGTCTTTGACTTGATCATCATCTTTAGTGTAAAAAAATGTGGTGTTTTACTAGCTTGTAAAACTTCCCAAATACACATTTCTTCTGCAATGTACAACTTGAGAATTGTTAAATATGAACCTAGTTTGGACTGTTAATAAGCACCATCTGTTCAGTCGTGAACAATTTTTACATCCAAAAAGAATCTACAGAAATATTATTTTTATATTAAATGTCATGAATAGATTTTTTTTAGCAGATGTTCTCCCACTTTTTAAGCTTAAATGTTGTGACCAATTAAAATGTGTATATTTTAATACATACAGCCAGACAATACAGTTTCTTAGCAGTATTTATTTTTGTACAAAAAAAAAAAAAAGGAAAAAAAAAAAAAGAAACCAATGAGTTTGAAAGGAAGTCATATCTGTCTTTTGATTGCACACTTTTAAACAAAAATAATAGAGTGGAGAATGAAAAAAAAAAAATAACAATTTTTAATTTGCTACTTCAAAATAACATCTAAGTCTATGAATGTTCAAAATGAAAATATATAAACCAAGAATGCTAAAACATCTATTTTACATTATCTACAAAATGTATGTTCTAATCCAGCCACAAATCATAGGAAAATACTTTGATACATGAGAAAAGCTATAAACATAGGAACATTTTGGAAGGAAATAACACACATAAAAGCTCATTAAATAATTACAACAACAAATAAATAGTTTGTTCAGCTTTCCTTTTTGATTGCTGCCATGCATATTTTTATTTTTGGTATACTGAGATAAAAGAAAGGTGAGCATGCAAGGCATTTTTTTTAGAATGAATCTGAAAGCAGATACTAGGTGTTGTATTTTAAGGTGTTGTCAGAAGTTCATAAAACATGATAGAGAAGGCAACAAATGTGATAATTGACTGTTCGCATGAAAACACACAACAAAGCATCTTTTTACAAAATAGACTTCAGTGAATATTCGTGGCAACTTTTCTTTGCCTCCATGGCGGGAGAAAATGTCAAAGTTTAAAGTATGGGTTTAGAAGGCTTGTATTATTCCCCATCTTGAGCACTTGGAAAATCACCCAAATCGTCCATATGCTGAGAATGCCCCTTTTGGTTTTGGTCAAAGCAATAAGCATGCAGCGTCAGCTGAGAGCACAGCAATGGCAGACTTGTCTTTAGGCAGTCAGAACTGTAAAGCAAACGGTTACAGGTGAGTTCAGTTTTGGCAGGAGGAGCAGGAGATGAGAGAGGAGAGAATGTCTGACTTCTAACTTGTACTGTGTTTGCTGGATTTACTGGCTCTTTTTCTCTCTTTGTGATGCTGGATGGGCTTTGCTTGAGAAGTTCCCTCAAAGTTGTGGCTCGACTCATTGTGCTGCCTGGTGTAGCGCTTGCACTTGCAGGCCGTGACCACAGTTATTTTGTAGGTTCTTATACTTCCATCCTGGCACTGCAGCTGGATCCTCTGGGTGCGAGTTTTGTCGTTGACGCATCTCCACTCCTGCGAGCTCCGCCTGCTCCAGTACTTGGTTCCGTACCCTCCTCCAATCCAGTTGGGGAGCAGCGGCAAAGGGAGGCATTCACCAGCGCACACCAGCTCCTTCAGGGGGTTGATGCTGGTGCACTGGCCGTCTGAAATGTACTTGGTGGATCTCAGCTCCCGACAGCCAACTTGAACCCGATCTGCAGAGTGAACAGAACGACAGACACTGAGATTCGGAATGCAAACATCTCCTTAACCAGACCTTTTCACATTAACAAGCTGTATTTTGCAGAAGTTAAAGGAGGCGGTAATCTGTACGGGACATCTTTTTACTGTTGTGTCCCCCAACACAAGGGCCTCAAGCACTGATGGTACCCCTGGGCACAACATAAAGGAATCGTAAGGATATGCACTTCAGCAGTTGTGGGAGAAGAGGCACTTTTATTCTCTATGCTTCTTCACAGGGACATACCTTTCAGAAGAGAAAAAATGCCCCAAGGGCAGAAATGTTTCCTGCTTGTTCTCAGTCTAGGGAACTTGCTCTGTGATGTTTACAACAATTATGTTGGATCATTAGCAAGGGGGAAAACAGTGCTTTGGAAACTGTTTATATGCTTTTAAATTAATTTTAAATAATATGTTTCTTGTCCTTCCACGGTTACAGCGGACTGAGTTTCCCATGAGCACTGATGCTCTGAACACTTACGTTGTGGAAGTGATAACAGCTCAAGTTTCCAGGGAATGGTGTTCTGCGCACAGTTTGAATGACTAGCAGTAGCAATTTCTGAGTGGCTGTTCTGCCCTCGGAGCAGAAGGCATCTGTCTGGTTGCCGTAATCTCTACGCTACGTGTAACATAGAGGATCCTGCAAATTCTCTCGGGCAACTGACATAGAATGAAAATGCAGAGCGTCTAACACAGGCGTGTTTGTACCCGTCTGTATGTGCAGCTCTGCACCCTGCAATAAACACAACTGTTTATTTCAGTAATTACACTTTGAAATAAACGCCCACAGCGTGCTTAATTTTAATAAGCAATCTTTACTGGCTATGCTCTCCCTCTTTCTGCAGGACAATTACGACGCAGATTCTACACACAATGCAATTAACTAACGCCTTTAACATATAAGTAATTACCAGAAACATTTCAGGGTGAATCATGAGAGGCTTTGAAGGTCCATCTACATATCACTGCTACGGGCTGCTTCTGTTGGCTTTTGGGAAGCCAGTTGGGAACGGGGACCCGGGGTTAAGGCCACTCGCCCGTCCCCTGCGCCTCAGGCTGGGCAGATCTGCGGGGCGACCTGAGGGGCTGGTCCCGCCTGACTTGCGGATGAAATTCAAGTTTCCCTTCCTGCAGCTGCGCTCAGGAATGTACCTGGGAGCACCGGTGGCGGATCCGAGTTTGTCTCCCCTGTTTTTACGTCTTTCCTGGCTCAGCTTTTCTCCAGCGACAGCTCGGTGGCAGGGAGTAGCTGCCGGCTGCCCCGGCCACCTGGCCGTGAGGGGACGTGTGGGGGCTCTTCCCTCGGCACCTGGCGTGGCCCCGCGCCGTGGGGGCCGCTTCGTGCCCTCCCTTTCCAGGGCTGCCTCTATTTTTATCGTCTCGCTGTGGGTGGGTCGGGTGCTTGTTTGGATTTCTTTCATTTTAGGGAGGCGGTCAGGGAAGGAGCAGATAAAGTCAGCGGGAGGTTCCCAGCTCCCCGCGCATCTGACACACGTACATAAAACCCAGGAGGAAACTACGGGAGGCAAGTCGGAGCAGGGCTCCCAGGTAAATGCCGAGCTCATTTGTTTACTCCCGCTGGAGGTGTAAAGCAGGTAGGCGCTCCAGCAGGAAGCAAAACCAAAGAGCGGGAAGAGAAATGGGAGGTTTGGCCGTGCTGCCTCTGAGAGCAGCCCCCACAGCCCCGGGAGGCGAGTCGGGCCGGGGGGCGCTTCCCATCCCCTGCCCGGGGACAGCCGGGGCGAGGAGGAGAGCCGGCAGCAGCCCCCGGGGGACAGCCGGCAGCGTCTCCCCGGCGCCTTCCTTCACCCCCGGCACCTCTCCCCCCGGCAGCACCCCGCAGGAGAGGGGTCGGCGGGTGGACGGACGGACGGACGGATACTCACTGCCGCGCTCGGGCGCCGTGCCCGCGTAGTGCCGGCCGCCGTTCCGGGCCTGGTTGAGCGTGCTGTTGCTGCCGGGGCTCGCCGGAGCGGGTTTGACGACGTGCGAGTAAAGGATCTCGGTGGCATCGTTCTTGAAAGCCGAGAAGCTTTTGGCGAAGATGCAAGCGAGGAGCAAGGCGGAGAAGTGAACGGCAGGGAGCAGCATGGCTGGGGCGGTCTCCGAGGGAGCCCGGTGAAAGGTTTCTCTGCTGCTGCTTCCCGGGAACTCTGCAGTCGCTCTTGGACGTTTCCCTTATATATTCAGAGAGGCTTGGCATCCGTTCAGGTGTAAAGTTGTGGAGAGCTTCAGAATGAAAAGCCACAAAAGGGGCGGGATCCCTACAGCAGCCTGCGAAGACCTCTTCCCAATGGGAGCGGGCAGCGAGCAGAGGAGGGGCTGGATGCTGGGTGCTGGGTCCTGGGTGCTGGGTGCTGGGAGCCCTCCTCGGGCTCTGGGGGCATCCCAAAACCCAGGAACCACGCCGGGCACTTCGGCCTCATGTCTGTGGCACTAAGGGGCAGAAGGAGCCTCTGTGGCTCCTGCCATGCCAAGTCCCTTCCCCTCCTTGCCAGGGCGCCCCTCAGAAAAACTTGCCCGTTCCATGAGGATGCAGAAGTTTGTGGATCTTGCAGGAAACCCCTAGTAACACAAAGGCTGTCTGCTGTATGCCAAGATGGCTTAAAAAAAATTACAGTGAATAATTTAAAGTTGCCTCTAGATGTTTTAAATTATGCAGCTTTGATCAACTGCGTGGAGCACTGCTGGAGAAACTACTTGTTTTAGGGGAATATTCTCTCCCTGGTGTGCACAGCTACAAGTATGTTCTGGATCACCATGCATAAAAGCATCTCCTCTAGGCTCCTTAGCACAAAATGTCCATATTCATAGCCTCTCACTATGCTCATTCACCAAACTCATCTTTTTTAGTTTTGCACATTGCCTAGAGCATTTTTGTATTTTAAATATATTATTTCATGTAATAAAGAAAACAAAGAGGGAAGAATAGTCCTTATTTTGGCATGTGCTTTTATTGTGTCACACACTTGATTTTCCATAAAATTACATGGCCCAAATCCAAGCACTAGTGTAAATTGAGATGCTGTCAGTAGGCCAGTGCTTGTTTGCATCGGCGGTGAATGCTCTGTAGATTTTCATTATAAATAAAACAAATGTGATCAACACTGAAAGCTATAGTGTTCCGATTAAAAGGAAACATTTTCCTTGGGAGAAAGCAGGAGGTGACATCATGTAAAGATTAGCCTCTAGTCTCACAGTCTTTGTAACTGAGTTGATATCTAGAGTCATGCTGGATTTTATTTGCTGTAATGAAAGCGGAGCTGGAATATAGATCAGTTACCTCTGCTGACAAGGTCAAAACCCCAGAAATTGAGAGAAGACAGGTTTGTTTCATCCTAGTCACAAGCAGGCATTTGTCTGTATCAGCACTGTTTCCCTCCTATGCCGCTGAGAAAGTTACAGTGGGTTTCAGCCGGAGGAGGGACGGATCCGCAGCCAGTACCGAACTGATAGCCTCTGCTTAAAAGACACAGGAAAAACAGGAGTGGTGCAAGGTGAAGTGAGTTTTTCTGGTGGAGCTGTGTGTGGGGAAGTGAGTTGATTGCCTGCATCTATTATGAGTAGCCCAACCCAGTTCTGGAATAACAAGAATGTTGCAAGGCAGAGTGAGATCTTTCAGCGGGGCAGTGCACAGAGGAGTGGGATCAGCGCTAACCCCTGACAAAGCTCCGAGCTCCACTCTCGTGGAACATCTTATTTAACCACAGAAGTGAAGGTGTACATTTTACCTTCCCTTTAAAATAAAGGAGAAAATGAAAGCTTCCTGAAGCAAAGTCAAAGAAGATATGTACATTACAGAACCATTAATATTTGACCATTATTCTCCTTCAACAGCAGTTAACCAAAGGCCTACTCTGCCTGTGTTCAAGTCCTACCTCATTTTTTCTCATATTCAGAGCTTCACACATCTCACCTTCCCTGTAGGTTAGTCTCTGAGCTGAACTGGCCAAATATAATTAAAAACCTGGAACCCATTTTTGCAGTTCTCAATAGTACCTGTAAATATTAGGCAGGGGACCTCTTCCTAGTTAGAGAGATTTTCCCACATTACACAAGACTTGGGAAAGTCAGAGGTTTCCTTGAGATATGTTTCCTTTGAAATAAGGCACACAACCTTCTCACAATAAATAAATAAATAAATGTATGGGAGCTTGTATTGCCTGTAGGACTGAGCCTGCAATGAGCTTGCTAAGCGTTAACCTTTTCAGCTTTCAGTGAAAGCTAAAATTCATCCTTTCAAATCTGGGCTATGTGAAACCAGTAATTTTGTCACATGCTTCTCTTGGCCTCATCACTCAGAGAAGGAAGACCTCCGGACAAGCCTCTTACAGGCTTTGTAAAAGAAAAATTTAGTCCTGAATTTGTCATAAGAAAGATAACACAGATTACCTTGTTACCTTGTTTTTCTGTGAGCTAGTAGGTTATAGACATTTTAATTTCATTTGCAATTTCCACTTATTACAAATATTGTATGAAAATCTCATGATGTCAGTACATCTGGCAGTGCTGTCAGCCTCCCTGCTTCAAGAGGTAAGCAGGCTTCTGAGGAGTTTCTCAGTCAATTGACTTTACCCTTTCTGTTGCCAAACCTGGAGCTTGCAGTCTCGCGCATTGGCTGACTTTTACTGAAAGAGATTAGGAGTCACATGAGGGAAAGGGATACTGGTCGGTCAGATTTTGTTGTTCTTCCTGAGCAAACCTCACAATCAAAAGGTGTTTCCTAAAGCTCAGATCAGAACAGGTTCCTAGACTTAAAGTGGTTCCTGCTACCTTTACTCAGATGGTTGTGATGAGATCTCAGAGGTGAAGGCTGTAAGTTGCCTATGCCATCGTGGCCTCAAAAAAAAAAAAAAAAAAAAAAAAAAAAAAAAAAAAGACTAATATAATGCATAGTCTGACCTTATTCTAGTCAGATTCAATGGATTGTGTGGAACATTGCTCTGTGCTTAATCTGTAATATTGGCCATAAGGAATATATTACACAAGGTCTTTGAAGTCTGTACTGGCTTCCTTTTTGCCTCTGGGCATAACTCAGGATGTTCTTATTGATCTATAAAACCCTATATGCTTTGAGTCGTAGGCAATAAATTCTCTTTCCTTTATCTGCCATTATGACACTTAAGATCAGCCAGGGCACCCTGACTGTATCTGCGTCGGGAGGGTTGAGTGCTCAGAGTGGAGGGCGACGGGCTGGATTTCACTGCTCTGCAGGATCCCCGAGAGATCCCTAAGAGATCCCTGAGCCCATCCCGCTGCTTGGCGTGGCTGCCCACAGCCCACCGTTTATTCAGATCCTTGAAAAGTGGCCATCGGGAAAGCTCAGGGGAGAAACCTGTTAACCAGATTAATTTAAATGTTTGTACATGTACCCAGGGATGAGGTGGTACATTTTAACTATGTTTTTTGTTTGTTTGTTTGTTTTTCTGCTTAACTGCTTCTTGTATCTTAACAGCCTTGCTTCTAATGGACCTAGATATAGTGGTAAAGCCATCCATCACTCTTCACAGAGAATGGCATCCAGAGGTATCCGCACCTTCAGTCGTGCTTTTGTCATTTTCTGTGATGCAGAAACACACACTTCTCTCCTTGTATGCAGAATACATTGCATGCAATACGTATGCTCTGTGAAGGTCCCAAAAGAGAATTCTCTTCTTCATAGGTGACTCCATGGTCATTCTTAAGCCTGTCAGGATCCCATCCTCCGTGTTTCTGAGGCACTATAATGATGTCCGAAGGGCAAAGTTTTGTGCAGAGTGCACACACCTGTCGAGCAGCACTGAACAGCCACAGGGAACAGAAGGGTATGCATGGACAAGTACAAATGACTGCCAGAGAGCCTCGTCCTTGCAATCCATGTCATTGCTGAACACACACAAAATAAGAAGGATTTTCCAATTTTTCCTAAATTTGGACCTGCCCATTTTAAATAATGACAGGAAAGGGCCTGGATTAGAATGACGTCTGCCTGGAAAGAAAGAAGTAAAATTCATTTTTGTATTTTTATTGTTAGACCCAAAGAGAAGACCATTAGAGCACTGCACTTCTGACTTGTTTCCAAAGTACAGGCTCAGATAAATGACTGCAAAAAAAAAGAGACTGACGTTTATTACTTTGCACCTTAAAACAGAAATGACTGTCAGGCTATTTTCTGTTAAGCAATAAGCATATTAGTAATGTACTTCAAAGCAGCATAAAATGTGATTTGGAGCATGATAAGAGAACTTGTCTGAAAGTAAGGTAAAATTGTAATAAATGTAACTGTTGAGAACTTGTAAGCTGTTGTGCAACAAGTTAGCATACTTCTAAAACTCACACAGAAAACATGTTAGTGAGATACCCCCACCCACAAATTCCCAAACCAAAGATTTTTTGAATACTGATTTTTTTAAAAATTAAGCGTCCATTTTAAATTTTCTCATTAAATTACACTTGAGTGATCCAACAGAAGACACAACATATATTTTCATTAATGGGAATGGTTAATTAGGTCTGATTTATGTCTTCTTCCTCTCCCTAAGATTTTGTACTGCAGTTTTATTTTTTTTTCTACTTTCTCTTATACATAATGTAGACAGAATAATTTAGGTCAGGCTTTGCCTTCAAAGGAAGCAATTCATCACTTCTATCAAAAAAAAAAAAAAAAAAAAAAAAGACTTTAAATATAGACTGAAAAAAAGGGAAAATATTTAAGTTTATTTTGAAATTCAATTTACAGCAGAGTGAAGAACTGTCTGCACTAATTATCATTGCCACCTCTTCTTGAGCATTTGTAGTAAGATTTTAAGACCTGAATGGAGACAATGTTGCTTACTATCACCCAAAGTATGTTTTATGATTTTCTGAATACAGATGAAATAAAAACAAAGCAGGGCTTTACAAGCATAAAACTATAGGGACAATGGCTTGTCTATTTGGGGTAACATTTTGGGGAAACTCTTAGGTGGCACTGAAACATAACACCTTTTTTTTTTTTTTTTTTTTTTTTTAAGAGATTTGAGGCAATAAAGTAGGATTTTTTAATATGCATAGACATAGAAGTCAACTGGACTTCAGTATCTACATACTTTCTAAAATGTTGCCCTAAGGAGTAAAAGTCCTATTGATTTTCAGTGAGCCAGTCACTTAAATGCTTTTGAAAATTTTACCCTCGGGTTAAAATTCTGAAACTCCTACTCAATGTTAAGCAGGCAAAGTCCCATCAACATGCCCCAGTTGCAAATAAAATAGCAACTGAGTAAGGGTTTTGAAGTCTGTCCTGTTTCTTTACATGTAATTAACTGAACTCTTAATATATCACTATGTTTCAGTACTCTGCTTTGTGTTTCTAATTACGTGGTCTGAAATGATTACAGTGTATTTAAAAAATGCACACTCTACAACAAACCAGCTAAGAAAATCTGGCATAGGTTCAGGACTTGCTAAGCAAACACTTGCCAAACCTGTTGTTAGATCCGAAGTCATAATTTAAAAACAAGCCTACAAGGTATCTGGAAGAAGATCCTTCTTTCCTTCCTTCTGCTCCATCTCCCACTCCCTTACAAGGAAATCACTTTCCCTTATCAAACAGAACGGTTACTGATATTTGTCACCTTGGTAAGAAACCCATCCCTGCTATATTCAGATCCTAGATTTGGCTGGCGCATGTTCTTGTTAAAGAAAAAAGTTACCTTCACCAAGAATGTTAATGTCCAAATTCTTCAATCAGATAAATATGTACAACTCCTACTGAAATTAAGGAAGTACCTGAGGGTAAAACCTGGCCCCAAATTAGAATTTTAATAATTGTAATATTGTGTAATCCCTTCCCTGCCAAAAGACAGAAATGGCCCATCCTGCACATTGAATGCACAGACTTACCATGCATTTGGTATCAGGGTTTCACTCACAATGCACAAACCAGAAAATAATTGAACAAAGCATATACAGCTTATTTTGTTAAAAGGAACCCATAAAGTGCATTTGTACAGTATTGAAAATCTCTGTTAGTTGCACATATAGGAACTTCTACAATCCAGAGAACATTTCCATGTTATCACCCCAGACAGTTTCAAACACTGGGAACCTTAGTTAAAGTGGACTTAACTAAGGGTTTAGCTGTGTCCCTCTCTCAAAGGATGCGAAGGAATATCATTTCAGCACATTGGTTTTAGACTCAGTTACTGATACTTGCCTCCTCCCTGAAGTTAGTTTCAGCCACCTTGTTCTCTTTAAGTCCCGAACCGTTTCATGCAATGAGTGAGTGAGTCAGGTTGAATGAAAATAAGACACAGAACTGAGTACCACCTGCCTACGCAGACACTACAACCCATTCCAGATTTCATTTCCAGCAATTTTATTTGCCTTGAATTCACAAGTAAAAGAAAATCTAACAGAAGTAGCTAATAGAACCCTGCCAGAGGAAGATCTGGCTTTAGGATCTGTCTTATAGTAATAAAATTACATTTCTACTAAATGGAAATATGACCACCCGACAGCCCTAGCTAAGGAATTGGCAAAAAGTGCTCACCAAGAGTCAAGTTTCCAAAATCTTAGGGCTAAGTGCTTAACAGTTTTTAGGCTTTTTTTACAGCAAGAACATTTTGTTGTTGCTGTTGACTTGTGTACACATATAATATACAGAAACACGTGCACACTCAGTTTGGATAGAAGTCTTAAAAATGCTATTGCCATGAAGTTGAGAGATGGGAATGAATATTCAATACATTCCACCCATTCTCTGGATTGCAGATAAAATTTAGTATCAAAACACTTCAGGGAAGAACAAAGAATGGAAATTCTTTGCAGCAGTAGGTGTCAAGATTTCAAAATCTTTTTTTTGATCCAAATCAGAAAAAAAAAAAAAAAAAAAAATCTTATCTGTCTGAGCTTCCTTGCAGAAGAAATTTTAGTAAAAAAATAAAATCTTACCAGATGTTACTCCTCAGTTTTGATTTTTCCTTTGATTAATCTTGACTTTTTGATTTTCACATAATGGCAGTTTAACAGCAGCAAGATAATCCCTGCCTTAAGCAAGACATCAAGTTTTAAAGGATTATTTATCTTATCTTATCTGAGCCTAGAAGTCTCTCAGTATATCTTTACGGTAATAAACAGATATTAGCTGTGCTTGCTTAATCACAGAGTTTTAAGCAAAACCATCCTCTAGCCTGAAGTGCAGTGGGGTTTCAGTCTTCAGCTGATGCTCTGTGTATCTGTATGATCACGACAGATTAGCATTTGGAATTAAAATGTAGTTAAAGTGATATGGTTACAAAACAACTTAACAATGAGGTTGCTGTCAGCAGAGATGATCAGCAATGATGAACTTAAAATTACTTCTCCAGAGATTCAGCTCTGTCCATACTGACCAGCAGGACGATGCACCCGCGCCGCAGTGGCAAGAAACTGAGTGGACTCCTCACCATGTGTTAGGCCTCTTATCCCCTACCCAAAACCTCGCCACTCTTCACATCTGTAATCTAAAGGCAACGAAAACATTCATTTTCCAATGCAAAGCAGAGTTGTTGTGAGGGAGATTTGTTTGGGGATTTCGGTCTTAAGTCCATTTGGACTTAGAAACTGGTGTAAGTGACATGCTGCCATTAGTCGAGCAGGGAAATGTCACAGCGGCCTCTTTGTTCGCTTGGCCTTTCTGCAATTCTTCAAAGCTTTTCACAGGGTTGCTTTTCTAAAATGTATCCTCGCATGGAGACATTGAACAAATAAAGCTTTCATAACTGTCAACATCTGAGTTTGTTTTCCAGGAGGAATATTTCCAGTAAATTTTCACTCTGAGGAAAAACAGAGTAGTGTCCTCCCTTCTGGTAGTTTTCATCTAAAATGTAGCTCTCAGCTCACACACTCATGCCTGCCTAATCAGACCAACACAACAGTTTTTGCTGTAGATGGAAAATCCTACAGGTGAAAATCCCTGGCATGATTCTTCCTTGGTGGGTACCAGCTTTGCCCCCTGTAAGTCCAGGAGATGCACGTTTCCTCCTGAAGGCTGGGTGTAGCAAGCCGGCTTTGTATTGCACAGCCAGGAAGAGACGGTGCTTTGCTATCTGCCTCTGACCTGCACACTCTTTGTTTTTCTCTTGACTTTATACCTCCTGGGGGTGGCAGGGTGGGTAGCATCACAAAATCCTACCTTCCAGCTTCCCTTCACAGTTTTGCATTCCAAGTGTTCATTTCTACCCACCTGTTGTATAGTATCCCATACTGACTCCCTCCTTTTTCCATAGCAAACTCTGGCAAGCTACTGAGTGCCAGAGGTGTGACGACTGCCTGCCGTTTCCATGCCTGTCCACCTGGCTCCTCTGCACAAGAAGTGCCTTTAGCAATAAACAGAGGAGGTATGGGGTTATGGGGGTATCTTTCCACATATATATATTTATATATATGTGTATATATCAGCTTGTGACAGGATGCTATTTCAAGAGAGGAAAAGTGTTTGAGGTTCTTACCAAGGCCGTGAAATTGCACAATGCCATAAGGAGCTAGTAGGTCAGGCAGGTCCAGGAGGCAATCTGGGGAAAGATTTCTTAAGATTGGCATTCTCGGGAGATTCTGTTAACTAGTAGGTGGCAATGCATTTTGCACCCATTTGTTTAAAAAGTCAGTGGAAAATAATTTCAGTAGTTTCTATGACATGCAAATTAGGTGTGGCTGTAAAACTCCTTAAAATGCTAAGGAACCATATCTGAGAGTTTTCTTCTTTTAAAGAATACTTAAATTATTTCTACTTCTAGGAATTCAAGAATTTCTAGCATAATTTCTGTTTTATAGTTGTAGAAGATGTCAGTAAATGCTGAAATGCTTATCTTAAATGCTTATGTGAACTTTTAAGGTTGAGTCCACTCTGTCCTACATCCAGTTATCCGGTTTTACACCTGCTTCCTACCTGAACTGCACAGCATTTACATATGTAGCGTGTTACAAATTTTGCAAAGAATCCATGTTTCATGCTCCTTCTAAAAAATAATATGGACAACATTAAAGAAAGGTATCTTACTCAGAACAAGACACTTTTTCTGGGCAGCCCAATACATATTTTTTGTCAACACTCAGTATCATTATAAAGTCTGTTAAAAAAGCACTAAAACTGAACTACTGGAACTAATTTACTCAGTAAGACTTTAATGACTTTCTCTGTTTTTAAATGAAGTGAGGAAAGTGGTTATTTTATTACTATTCATTTAGTCAACAAGTATAAACAAAAATGAATTAATACGATGTTACAAAGGGCAGTGGTATATATGGCCATCAAACGCTTTGTTTCATTTGTCATTCTAGGAAACACGTGCTGTCAAGAATGTTACGTGTTTGGCAATAAACTGCTTAAGATAGATCTTTTTTTTATAAATAGTAAGGAAGAACAATGCATGCTTTTGCCACAGAGCTATTTTTTTCTAAGGGTCCAATTCAAACCTCCTTGAAGTCAATGGAAATATTTCAATTGTCTTAAAAGGAATTGTGTTTTGAGTCTCCATGCACAAAGTCACAAAGAGATTTGCTGGCCGTGTGCCTATAATCTGTGTCTAGTGTGCACATTAAATTAACTTAAAACATCTGTCCAGTAGGTGGCATATGAGATCTCATAGTCTAAAACATAACAAAGCAATGGCATGTCATCACCAACACAGGAAAATGGTATTTCATCAGTTACATCTAAAAGGCCAATATGAACTATAAGAGTCTATACACAGAAACCAATGTGGTCTTTTTATTCAGTTTTATTTAATTTGTGTTATTAGATTCACATTTCCACGTTAAACAGAACTCATATTTATTGAATAGCAGTTATAAAATATTTGATTTATCCATTTTGTTACAAATAGTTTGTATTTTTCAGTTTCTCCATTACTTAATGTTTATCACTCATGTCAGCACACTTATGCTTATAATATGGTGGTGGTCCTTCCCAGACCTTGTTCCAAACATCTAAGGGAGGACTGGGATAGGCTCTCCAAGGCAGTGGTCACGGCACCGAGCCTGTCAGAGTTCAAGAAGCGTTTGGACAACACTCTCAGACATGTGGTCTGATTTTTGGGTGGTCCTGTTGTGGAGCCAGGAGTTGGACTCAGTGATCCTTGTGGGTCCCTTCCAACTTGGGATATTCTCTCTCCTATTCTATTCTATTCTATTCTATTCTATTCTATTCTATTCTATTCTATTCTATTCTATTC